>NC_132885.1:7314514-7359514 GCF_030463535.1 Salminus brasiliensis | reverse complement strand
TTGTTGTGTTTCAGCATTCTCTTACTTCGACTCTGTAAGGTCTTCCTCTTGAAGTCGTGCTCGTCTTGTAGATCCTCCAGAGCTTGAATGTCCTGTTCTGCTTCCTAAAGAATTGCATTCCTTATTTACACACATATCAGCACCAGCTACTTAACCTCCATTACAATCTGAGGTCAGAATCAGAAGTGCCTGTCATTCAGAAATGCTTTCCATTAACAGTGAAAGTGAAACACTTTCTCACTGATACAGAAATCCAGCCAAAAACCTAATCATTAATCATAGTCTTTCAACTTTTTCATTATTATTATTTTAAAATGGATCTTTTTACTATTTAAACCTAGACTTTTTGTCCACTTTTGGGGGACATTTGTCCACATGAGGACGTTCTTCATTAAAATATAGTTTTACCTGAACTCTCTTCTTCAGATCGTTCACTTGGTTGTCCAACTGCTTCTGTTTGTCCATCATGACACTGCTCTGTGACGATCCTGCTTTCTCCTATCATTAAAACAACATGGACTGTTCTTTTCACATCTTTATTTATGGAGAGACATTTTTAAATTAGGAAAACGAAACTGAGCTTAAGAAAATGACAGAGAAAGCCTTTATACTGTACCTGTGTTTTGAGGGCCATCTCCAGAACCTTCCTCTCTTCGTTTAGTGAGTTGGATATGATCATTGCCATGTGCATTGGATATTCCTGGAAGTACATCTACAAACAAGATCACATACTTTTAATTGATTGAATAAGCATTAGCTGGATGACTGAGGAAGACATTAAAGAAAATGGAGCTAGTTTAGCTGTGGTTTTGCACCTGTATATTGCGTTTTATCTTCCGAATGTTATGTTGAAGCAGGAAGTTGTTGCCCAGATTGAGACGACTGTAGTGCTCGTCCAACTTACTCAGGAGCTCATGGAAACGCACTGTGGCTAAGGACACGTTCGCAGCCGCAGCTTCCCTGCACCAGATCATCGCAACTATCAGTCATAACAGTCTCTAAATGACCACAATGCACACAATATATCTTTAGCCTAAAGCTGTCAGAGTGCATGACAACACAGAACAACACAGACCTAATCAGCTCTCTCAGAGACAGTATGGTGAAGACCATAAAACGCAGAGCGAGTATGATAGTGACAGTAAAGCTCAGTGAGAGTCTGATAGTGACAGTAAAGCTCAGTGAGAGTCTGATAGTGACAGTAAAGCTCAGTGAGAGTCTGATAGTGACAGTAAAGCTCAATAAGAGTATGTTAGTGACAGTAAAGCTCAGTGAGAGTATGTTAGTGACAGTATAGCTCAGTGAGAGACTGATAGTGACAGTAAAGCTCAGTGAGAGACTGATAGTGACAGTAAAGCTCAGTGAGAGAATGTTAGTGACAGTACAGCTCAGTGAGAGACTGATAGTGACAGTAAAGCTCAGTGAGAGAATGTTAGTGACAGTAAAGCTCAATGGGAGAATGTTAGTGACAGTAAAGCTCAGTGAGAGTATGTTAGTGACAGTAAAGCTCAGTGAGAGAATGTTAGTGACAGTACAGCTCAGTGAGAGACTGATAGTGACAGTAAAGCTCAGTGAGAGTATGTTAGTGACAGTAAAGCTCAATGGGAGAATGTTAGTGACAGTAAAGCTCAGTGAGAGTATGTTAGTGACAGTACAGCTCAGTGAGAGACTGATAGTGACAGTAAAGCTCAGTGAGAGTATGTTAGTGACAGTAAAGCTCAATGGGAGAATGTTAGTGACAGTAAAGCTCAGTGAGAGTCTGATAGTGACAGTAAAGCTTAGTGAGAGTATGTTAGTGACAGTAAAGCTCAATGAGAGAATGTTGGTGACAGTAAAGCTCAGTGAGAGTCTGTTAGTGACAGTAAAGCTCAGTGAGAGTATGTTAGTGACAGTAAAGCTCAGTGAGAGTCTGATAGTGACAGTAAAGCTCAGTGAGAGAATGTTAGTGACAGTAAAGCTCAGTGAGAGTATGTTAGTGACAGTAAAGCTCAGTGAGAGTGTTAGTGACAGTAAAGCTCAGTGAGAGACTGATAGTGACAGTACAGCTCAGTGAGAGTCTGATAGTGACGGTAAAGCTCAGTGAGAGTCTGATAGTGACAGTAAAGCTCAGTGAGAGAATGTTAGTGACAGTAAAGCTCAGTGAGAGTATGTTAGTGACAGTACAGCTCAGTGAGAGACTGATAGTGACAGTAAAGCTCAGTGAGAGAATGTTAGTGACAGTATAGCTCAGTGAGAGACTGATAGTGACAGTAAAGCTCAGTGAGAGTCTGATAGTGACAGTAAAGCTCAGTGAGAGAATGTTAGTGACATCAAAGCTCAGTGAGAGAATGTTAGTGACAGTACAGCTCAGTGAGAGACTGATAGTGACAGTAAAGCTCAGTGAGAGTCTGATAGTGACAGTAAAGCTCAGTGAGAGTCTGATAGTGACAGTAAAGCTCAGTGAGAGAATGTTAGTGACAGTAAAGCTCAGTGAGAGTATGTTAGTGACAGTACAGCTCAGTGAGAGACTGATAGTGACAGTAAAGCTCAGTGAGAGAATGTTAGTGACAGTAAAGCTCAGTAAGAGTATGTTAGTGACAGTACAGCTCAGTGAGAGACTGATAGTGACAGTAAAGCTCAGTGAGAGTATGTTAGTGACAGTAAAGCTCAGTGAGAGACTGATAGTGACAGTAAAGCTCAGTGAGAGACTGATAGTGACAGTACAGCTCAGTGAGAGACTGATAGTGACAGTAAAGCTCAGTGAGAGTATGTTAGTGACAGTAAAGCTCAGTGAGAGAATGTTAGTGACAGTAAAGCTCAGTGAGAGAATGTTAGTGACAGTAAAGCTCAGTGAGAGTATGTTAGTGACAGTAAAGCTCAGTGAGAGAATGTTAGTGACAGTAAAGCTCAGTGAGAGAATGTTAGTGACAGTAAAGCTCAGTGAGAGAATGTTAGTGACAGTAAAGCTCAGTGAGAGAATGTTAGTGACAGTAAAGCTCAGTGAGAGAATGTTAGTGACAGTAAAGCTCAGTGAGAGAATGTTATGTTATGTTATGTTATTTTGCAGAGGAGTGTTAGAAAATATTTAACAAAGAATAACTACAATGGTGTGCCTTTTCCTTTCTCCCTTATTCTCTCCTTTTTTTTCTCACCCTCAACACCTGATATACCCATGACGTGACATTAGAAGGCAGATGGTAAAATGGAAAATCTCCAGCAAATGGTCCAGGCTTTAGATTCAGTATGGATCATATCTCACCAGTCTTGGATCTCTATCCACTGGCTGAGGTACTGGCGAATTTCCATGGGGAAGGCTTCATCATAGAGCTGGTCCACTTGCTCCAGATATTTGGAATCTAGCTGCTGTAGCTGGTGCCAAAGTGCCATCTACCAACAAAGAAATAGAACAAGATCATTATGTCTGAAGAACAGCTGTGCCAAGTAAGGAAAGTACAGCTCCTTGGGTGTTTCATCCCCAACTGCATCATGCTTCACTTTTTATTAATCAGAGAGCTCTTTGGATCTGGCCATGATGATCTTCACCACTCAACTTACAAACTTAACATCCGAGGTTTGAATAACTCCTCCACAATCCTCTCTAACCATGTTCTGATCATCTGCAGCTGTAGCATAGTGGAAGACCATTAGACCACTCTGAGCCCTTGATTTTAGACATTTTAGGTAGTAATAAATGTACCATTTTTTTCTGACAAGAAAATTGCATTATATTAATTATATTATATGATGTTTTAAGTTTTTTTCAGTTGTATGTGTTTAGTTAGATTACCTCCCTTTCTCAAAAATGATCAAACATTCATATTTTAATGTTATCAGATTTTGTGTTTGTTCACCCAGTTTCCTGGTTGCTAGAAAGATGTTACATGGGACCTCAAGTGCACTCAAGTGCTTTCCAATCAATAACCTATATCTAAATGACACGCCCTCTGCCTCGCCTGCTGCCACCATAGACTCTACAAACTCCAATTCCTAAAATCCCTTAGAGCCTGACTTCCAGTATCACCTGTTCCTCATTAGCCCTTTTATTCTTAAACCCCTCTGTTTGTGTGTCTTTTTGTGAAGCATTGCCAGCCTGTCTGTGGCGTACCGAGCAGGCCGTCGTCCGGTGCGGACGACCCTTTCACTGTTTTACTGTTCCGCTCTTTCTTGGATTGCCCCTTGGATTGGCTTGTTTGCTGTGTTTTGCCCTTCTGGTTGATAGTGTGACTACTCTTCTGGTTATGGCCTTGGCTGTTTTATTTGCCAGGGTTTGAGCCTTATTGTACTTGTTTGCCCTGACCTTTGCTTTGCGAGCAGCTGGTTTGTTTGCAAACAAGTGCACTTGAATAGTGGATAGATACACTATGTGGACAAAAATATTGGGACACCACCTCATTTCCTGCTTCTTTTGAAATCAAGGGTCTTAAAACAGTTTATCCTGCTTTTACTAAGAGTAACTGTCTCTACTGTCCAGGGAAGAAATCTTTCTACTAAATTTTGATCACTGCTGTGAGGATTTGATGGCATTCAGTCAGCAAGTGGCTGTTGCATGTTGAGTCTTGACTAAAATACCTGCTTTTCACATGCATTTTGGGACAAGCTGAGATAGACAGAACTGTCACTGAAAGTGAAAGATGCTTGTGGGCTGAGGCAGTAGAGTGATATTGCATTTTTTACACTAAGATGACTCGGGTTAAGCTGAGGTGCTGATCCTACGTTTTCCAGCTTCTCCAGACTTACATAGTGCCATAATGCCTGTTACAGTCTGACGTCTGATTCTGAGCCACTGTTTGAAGGTATAAGCACAAGAGAACAGTCGCGTTCTCATTTTTTAAAGAATGACCTGGAGGTTGTGCGTACGGCAAATGATCTATTAGTGTCCAAAACACACTGACCAAGTGAGCTAGCTAATATTAACAACTTATGACAAAGATCAGCACAGTTTGGGTTTTTTTCCACCTTTTTTTAATTTTAACAAATTTGACAAAATCCAAATCTGGTAGTCCTTTAAACTCTATGCTATTCTATGCTAAATGAACCAATAGAAATGCTCCAAAATGACTTGGAATACAATCTTTTTACATTGACTTCCATTGAAAGCTAAGAAGGATGGTCCCCCCTTTCTGTGAAGTTGACCATTTTGGAGACACAAGGTTTTTGCGTGACACAGCCAGCAGAGTTTCACAGCCTTTTTCCTAGCAGTTCATCCAGTTGATATCACTGTCCATCATACGTCATCCAATGAATGTGCTAAATAACCCTTAGGTCAGAGATACCCCTTCTGAACTGGACTAACCTGCATCTGCACTGACCTGACATTCTGTGTTTAATTTAATTATATTTATTATATTATATTATATTATTATATATAATAATTATATTTACAGCAATTGAACAACTGTAGTATTCCTGACTGTAATCGTGATCACAAACCGCACCTAATATGATCAATATGATACTAAAAACTAAAATATGATAATTAATATGGCATTAATAACATCCTTCCAAAAGAGTATGACATACATCCTGAAATCTGAGATCTATAACTCAAATGAATAAGACAGACCATAATAACAAGCATCTATTAAGTCAGAGAGATCAGCCAGACTAAAGCTCAGCACTGTGAATACTCACCTTACAGATCTGTGTCACACCCCGTCTGGGCAGAACCCCCTGAACCCCCTCTCAGGAAAGGGAACCAGCTGTCAGCTCTTCTCGAGAACCCTGCAGAGGGTTTTATCCTCGCGCTTCTTCTGCTAAACAGAGTCTGCTCGTGCACACAGACACAGCTGACCTGGAGCTCTGGCTTAACCACGGCTCCACCAATCAAAGCCCAGTAATTTTCATATTTGCTTGTCTCTCGACTGAGAGCCAATCGTCAGGGAATGCGCGTTTACTGGCCACGCCCCTTCTGTGTGTGGCTGTTCTAGTCACTGGCCTCCCTCCCTTTACTATCTTGCAGGGAAGAACTGCAACCCAGGAGTGAATAGAAACTTGGGCAGAGCTGCAGTAGGTGGAACTGCTGTGGTGTTTAATTGAACTCAGCAGACGGCCTGGATCAGCCCATGAAACTAAACAATACCATTGTGTTCAACCAAGTACAGCGATCAGCCATAACATTATAACCGCTGAAGTGAATAAGGTTACTAATCTCTTTGCATTGGTGCTACATTCAGTTCTTGGAGGGGTCAGAAGATCAGGACATCTCCAAAACATCAGGCAGGGCTTATGGGGTGTTCTTGGTATACAATTGGCCAATCAGAAACAGGGTCAGGGGCACCCAAGGCGTATTAATGTTATTTTGGAGCAAAAGCCCAGCCAGTTTATCAGCCAGCTGCTGGAGTTCATGCCTGGCTACCAGCTGTATCTACTCAATATTAGGCAGGTGGTTTTAATGATATAGCTGATTGGTGTATGTACTGTACCTTCACAGCTTACAGTAGAGGTCTCCAGTCCTGGTACTGGTGGTCTACCAACCCAGATGGCCTAGAAGTTTATCAGTCTGGTTGAATGTAGGTTGTGACATTAGGTGACCAAAATTCAATGTTGTGATGTTAAGCAACCAAAATCTGACGTCTTCTAAATGTCACAGGTATGGTGACCAAAACCCAACGTCTGATAAAACTTCATAACGTTAACGTCCAAGCAACGTGAAATTCTTCTAGTTCATATCTTCTTGGTTTAAAGTCATGATCTCACATAATCAAAGTTCAACATCTGTCCAACGTTGGGTTCTGAGGTCCGACAGTAGAGTCCAATGTCTTTCTGACATTAGTCTGACGTCGGGTGCCTGCTGGAACCCTGCAGACTTTGGTTGAAACCCTAACTGGACACACCTGATCCAGGTCATAAAGGTCTTCAGGGGGCTTCTGAATATTAGAGCCAGATGTGTTTGGGCGGTGTAGCCCCCAAGGCTTTGCAGCTGCCAAAAACCAGGCCTCGGTTTAAGGTGGGAGTGCAAGGGGACGTCAACACTTCCGCGGTGTCCAAAAGTTTGTAGACGCCTTCTCACAGGGCATTGCTGCTGAAATCAAGGGTTTGTATGTGTAGTTAGTCCTCCTGTTTTGCAGTAACAGCCTCTACTCCTTTGGGAAGGCTTTGCACTAGATTGTGGAACATTGTTGTGAGGATTGGACTGCATTCAGCCAAAAGAACATTAGTGAGGGCCGGTCAGTTCTTGATGTTGGATGATTAGTTCTGCTAATCCAACTCATCCCAAAGGGACTGGATGAAGGTCCATCACACAAGGTCCAGAGAACAGAGATGTGCTGCTCTACAAGCCCAGAACTTATCGTATTCAGGAGATACTTTACCACAGAGGTTATATAAACGGCACATGCAACTGAAAGCGTGTCCGAATACTTTTGGGACATCTATAGGATTTGTCATGCACATTTGTCATGCACATCATTAGGTGCATGACAAATACATGCACCTAATATAGCTGATGGTGTGAAGAGTGTCTGAATACTTTTGGGACATCTGTTTTAACTCCATCCAGACCTCTTTTGTCACTCATATCTCCAGGAAATACACTTTTCAACGTTTTCCAATGGAAGTCAATGTACAAAAGACTTCTGTTGGAGCATTTCTATTGGTCCAGTCATCTTGGGTTTTTTTTTTTTAATGTAAAGGACTGCCAGTGACACAAGGCTTTTCAGAGGCAGCGATGACAGATGATAGACGTCCTGAAAAGCAGGATTTCAGATCCTCATCTGATGCAAAGACTGGCAAAGATCGCGATCGCTCTGAGTCTCACAGTCTCACAGTGGTGGAGGACACGCCGAGCAGAGGGCGGGGGCCGCACTGACGGAACAGCCTGAGAAAACCACGTGATTTTCGAGAAAGCGAAACTAGCCGGCCTTTGGCATCAGCGTGAAACAGAGAAACGAAACTGGAATCAGAGCCAAATCCATCTTTTCCTCACTGTAGTACTCCAGAGGACCTCGCTTACCACGCTTCTGCATTTCAGCTCCTACTGCTGTTCGTCATGCGCTGGTTTCTCCGGCTGTCCGGAGGAAGTGCCCCTCTCCCCTCCCCCCTCTGCGCCCCTGTTATAATAAACACTGAGAGCTGGACTTTCCTTCCTTAAAACCCCTCCTGCTTATGCAGATTATTAATTTGTGCTGAATAATAGTGAATAATGATAATGCATTTGTTCTTTTATTACAATTCATATAATAGACAAAAGAACAATGCATTGTGGGTTGATCATGTGAGAGTGTCGCACGAAGGGAAGTTCCACCAATTTTACAAAACCTCTGCAACCCAGCCGAGCAGAGTGGGAAAACCTACTGACCTGGATTTCTGTACATTGGTGGTGCCAGGAAGCCTGGGTAGTGGGGCAGCGGTGGCTCAGAGGTTAGAGCGCAGGGCTCTTGATGACAGGGTTGTGGGTTCGATATCCGGGCTTGGCCAGCTGCCACTGTTGGGCCCTGGGGTAAGGCCCTGCATCCTCTTTCTCGGCTCCCTGGGCGCCACAGCAATGGCTGCCCACTGCTCTGGGCATGTGTGTGCTTACTGTCCACTGTGTGTGTTTCACTGCATGGGATAAAAGTGGAGGCCAAAATCTGTGTCTGACGCTGAGGGGAAATATGGTTGTCCTGTCGCCTACCAATCACATTTAGCCATTTGAGTTGAGATCAAATATTCGTAAGTGACCCTAAATGTGACTTCTGAGGCCTGTGTGTAATGCTGGTGATGGTAAAGTAATCATAAATATATATAAAATGGGTTTCCTTATATATATATATATAATAATAATAATAATAATAATAATAATAAACCCAGATCAGGGTCACTTGACTTTTCCTGTGAATATATATGAAGATTAAAATCTCATCACAACAACTTGTATTTCTTCATTTTTGTCTACAAGTGGGATCAGAACTGCTTGTTTGTAAAATGTTGCATTTTATTAAAGCATTGGAATGGTTAAATGTCTTAAAACAGAGCTTTTAGAGGCAAGCAAGAGCAGTTTTTGTCTTACTGAGCATTAAGCAAGCACCTACTCACACTCCAGGATATATCACTTAAGGACTTCATGAATGGCCCATATGTCACCATGGGCTCCTAAGGGCTAACTGTAAACACTGTGTTTATGTGGACAAAAAGGCAGCTGGGGCCTAAAGGTTAGAGAAGCAGGCCTGGGACCAGAAGGTGGTCAGTTCAGTCTTCTAGACAGGCAGGAATTGGGGATAAAGGGGTGAAATAATAGCTGCATCGTCTTCTACAAGACACCTAACCCTGAATTGCTCCCTGGGTGCTGAAGTGGGTGCTAACTGCCCCTTGTCACAAGTATGAGTGTGTTTCACTACCATGGATGGGTTATATGCTAAATATTGATGTACTGCTGTGCATTGGCTTTAAAGAATGGTATTTTAATATTTGAATGATATTTTCATTTATTCTAAAAGGGCTAACACACATTTACAGCTGAGACTGTTTTCCAACAGTTCGCTCTTCAGATGTTCTTCATTTCAGTGAAACCCTAATTTCTGTGGAAATGACATACAAGCACATGATACAAGTGTAAATCATCCCTCAGTAGGTCGGCAGTGCCCTGTCTTCACTATGCTCCTGATGCATGTTAATGCATGGTTAGCTGTAACGTCATGGTCTAGTTTCGAAACAGGGTGTACTTTATTTATTTATTTTTTTTAGGTCAAATGAAGCAATACATCAAACACAAGAGGCAAATAGAGTGACATAATGAATAGGCACATGGTATTACACTTAACTGGAAAAGAAAATGATAACAGACTAAATAAGATAAAATAAAATAAAATAAAATAAAATAAAGGATCACAAAATTCTGTTCACCTATGGAGGAAGACATATAGTTAGTCAGGCCGTGCATTAAAATGGCACCAGTATAAAACCTGTTTAGCCTTCAAGCAAAAACACTTGGACACTAACACCCTGCAACATTGGTCTTGATATCTTATAAAGACTAGAAGTCAATGGTAAAATGTGAAAGGGGACTTCCACTGATTTTTTTTCATGTAGTCTGCGTAATTAAATGATTCATAACGAAGTCACTCAGAGTGACTTCAATACTGAGTCAAAACTGTTCCCATTAATGGAGAATGGAGTCACAGGTCTGTAGTTTACTGCTTCTAAAAGCTCAGCTACAGACAGCGATTACACAAAATGGTTGGGAAGGCACTCCGTAAGGCCTGAGACACAGTTAAAACCCACATGTTAAAACATGTCAAAACCCTGCATGTCCCTGAAGGAAGCTTTACTAGCATTCTATCATCAACATCAACATCACATCTACACCAATCTCCACGTCAACGTCAATCTCCACTACTGTAAAGAGACCCGACTTACCAAATTATGCAAATTTTTCATTATTGTTTTGGCTTCAGGATTATTTTAACACTCCACTGACAGTAACGTGGAGAAAGGGGTCTCTGTTACTGCCACTCTGGGCCTTAACGCTGCTACGGCACTATGGAACATCCTGTAGTATTACTCTGCCACCTCAGTCCACATGCTTCTTTAGCATCAGATGCTGCTTCTGGATCTCTCAGCTTGTCAACAAATGCATGTGAACAGCTGTCCATGAGGGGGAACCCGAAGCACGATTTGTGTTTACAGCAGTGGAGTAAAAGTGAACTACACTCCCCACCTGTAGGGGGCACCCAGGAGCATACCAATCCCAGGAAAATGTCTATTCTTATATATATATATATATATATATATATATAACTGCTTTAAAAATGTGGAAGTCCCACAGGGCCCCCTTGCTTTCTCTAGGGTGGGTAGATGGCGCTCTCTCCGCACATTGCTTTGCTGCGATGCTGGCTGTCGCTGGTGTGTTGAAGCTGGGTATGCAGCGATTCTCTCCAGTCCTGGTGATGCTGCATCAGCAGCAGTTTAAAAAATGAGCAGCTTGATTGCACACATGTCAGAGGGGGCGTGTGTTGGTTGAGGTGTTCCAAATTGGGAAGAAAATGGGTGAAAATTTGGATTCAATTTATATATATAATATATATATATATATATATATATATATATATATATATATATATATATATATATTATATTATATATATATATATATAAATAAAAGTGGAAGTCCCTTTAAAATTAAGTTATGTTGTGGGTCAGGTAAACTGTCATGTACGTAATGTTTTTTTATTGTCTGTTTTTAGTGCTGCATCAACATTCAGAACATTTCATATATATATATATATATATATATATATATATATATATATATATATATATATATATATATATATATATATATATATATATACAGTGAGTCCAAGAAGTATTTGATCCCTTGCTGATTTTCTTTGTTTGCCCACTAATAAAGACACTATCCTTCTGCACTTTTAATGGTAGATATATTCTAACATGGAGAGACAGAATATCAAGACAAAAATCCAGAATATAATTTTAAAGAATATATTTTAATTAATTTGTATTTCAATGAGGAAAATAAGTATTTGATCCCTCTTGCCAAACACACTCAATACTTAGTGGCAAAGCCTTTGTTTGCAAGCACAGCGGTGAGACGTTTGTTGTAGTTAACCACAAGTTTAGCACACACACCAGGGGGAATTTTGGCCCACTCTTCTTTGCAGATCCTCTCTAAATCATGAAGGTTGGTGGGCTGTCGCTTGGCAACTCTGACCTTCAGCTCCCTCCATAGATTTTCGATCGGATTGAGGTCTGGCGACTGGCTGGGCCACTCCATGACCTTAATGTGATTTTTCTTGAGCCAATCCTTTGTTGCCTTTGCTGTATGTTTAGGGTCGTTATCATGTTGGAAGACCCAACCACGGCCCATTTTCAGATCCCTGGCAGAGGGGAGGAGGTTGTCCCTCAGGATTGTGCGGTACATGGCTCCATCCATCTTCCCAGTGATGCGGTGAAGTAGCCCTGTACCCTTGGCAGAGAAACACCCCCAAAACATTATGCTTCCACCTCCATGCTTGACGGTGGGCACAGTGTTCTTGGGGTCATAGGCAGCATTTTTCTTCCTCCACACATGGCGGGTGGAGTTGAGGCCAAAAAGTTCAATTTTGGTCTCGTCTGACCACAAAACCTTCTCCCAATAACTTGGTTCATCTTTCAAATGATCATTGGCATACTTGAGGCGCGCCTCCACATGTGCTCTCTTCAGCAGGGGTACCTTTCGGGCACTGCAGGATGTGAATCCATTGTTGCGCAAAGTGTTGCCAATTGTTTCCTTGCAAACTGTGGTCCCAGCTGCCTTCAGGTCATTTGCTAACTCCTGCCGAGTGGTTGCAGGACGATTTCTGACTGTTCTCAGCATCATTGCCACCCCACGAGGCGAAATCTTCTTTGGAGCACCGGGCCGAGGTCTGTTGATTGTCATGTTATACTCTTTAAACTTTCTGATAATTGCACCAATAGTTGTTACTTTCACATCCAACACCTTACTAATCTTTTTGTAGCCCATTCCAGCTTTGTGAAGGTCAACAATTCTGACTCTGAGGTCCTGTGACAGCTCTTTGGTTTTACCCATGTTGGAGACTTGAAATCTGTGTGATCTGTCTGATTCTGTGGACAGGTGTTTTTCACACAAGTGATTAGTGAGAACAGGTGGCTTCAGGTCAGGTAACAAGTTGATTGGGAGTGTCTAACTGGTCTGTAAAAGCCAGAACTGCTAATGAATACTAAGGGATCAAATACTTATTTCACTCCATGAAATACAAATCAATTAATATATATTCCTTAGATTTATTTTCTGGATTTTCTTTTTAATATTCTGTCTCTCCATGTAAGAATACATCTACCATTAAAAGTATAGAATGATCATGTCTTTATTAGTGGGCCAACGAAGAAAATCAGCAAGGGATCAAATACTTCTTGGACTCACTGTATATATGTACACACACAGTAGACAGTCAATAGCATTGCTGTGAATGTTACACACATCGAAAAAACAAAGGTGCTACAAATGGTTCTTTAAGCCTTTAGACCCTGTATGTTAGCCCACATTCTTTCACTTCAATAACTACACTACTGCCACAATTAACATCAGTTTCATAGGCCCTAAAATTTAACCCAGTGGGACTCCATAAGATATGCTAAACCAAACTGGTCCTGTATAATGAATAATAAACAGGGTTCAATGAACCACTTTTGGTAAAAGGGATGTTTGTCTGAAGAACCTTTTAAAGGTGGATGTAGAGGCGAACTCGCGACCACGGGCCACAGCAGCAGTGGCCGGGAGCATTGCAAGATGATGGGGGAGTCCTAGTGAGTGGCAGGGTTAATTTGTTTAGCTTAAATCTGGGAGAAAATTGGGTTACAAAAGAACCATTTCCCAGACCCCTCTGCATCTACAGCCATTAAGTGAAGAACCAAATTTGGTTCCATAATAAAGGTTTTAAGAGGTGGATGTAAAAACTCTTCACCCTCGCATCTCCTTCAGAAATGCTTCTTTTCTATGACACAGCTCAAGTACCTTTGTATTACCTTTATTTCTAAGAGTGTAGGAAGTTCATTGAGAGAGTTAGCAGAGCCAGAAAACAGTTAGTATGAATGATTTCTATACATACACGCACAAAATACACATACATGTGCATGTGCAGGCATGCAAACACACACACACACACACACACACATTCTCTCTCTCACACACACACACAAACATAGATAGAAAGATACATGAGAGGAATCTGGCCTTCACAGGAATGTCTACAATGAACTCATCTGCAATGCAAACAAAGAGACAAGTGTAAATGCCATGCTTTTGGGTTACCTTTGCATATAAAGGACTGGAGACAGAACTGGTTCACCTACTCTAGTCACAAGACTTAATCTTATCCTCTGCGGAGTGTAACTGAACAGTAGCATGCAAAGAACACAAACTGATGTCTTAGCTTTTTTCACCACAACAGGCCAACGTCAAGTGACCTTATTGAACATGCTCTCCCACATCAAATTAACCCAGAGAGGAAAACTAAGTTATCTGAATGATTGACAGTTTGGACTCAGGCCTCTGTAGAAGTACCAGAAGAACCAGCTTTATTGAAGAGAAAGGAAATAATAGTAATAAAACATATTATTATTATTATTATTATTATTAATAATAATAGCACAATTATACTTGAGACAATACACCATACCTGCCTAAAAAAAAGAAGAGTTAAACATAAAATAAACACCTACATCTAACATCTTTAGTATTCTTCTACATGCAGGATGGAATAGGCCCGTGAACTACAGTCTGACAGGAGTTGCTCACTATCACCACCTGCTGGACAGAGCCTCCACTGGCCAACATCGAAATCAGGGAGAAGAGAGCCAACTTACAACACTTTCAATCTCATAGGCACTGATGTGCTCACTGAGCATGTGGGACATTCCTGGGGACAAAGGGGGTTCTGGAGAGGAGCATGGTGGAGGAGTGGTGCTGAAGAAACACAGAAACACACACACACACACACACACAAGCTTACTTCACTGGTGCAAGAGATTTCAGTGAGATCATCACTTAAACACCGTTCATAATGTGTGTGATGACGAATGTTATGTTGTATTATCAGATGTAGCATACAGTCATGTGAAGGACCGATCTCCTCTCGGGCTGAACTGGCTAATACCATGGTACCACAGACAGCAGAATGACCGATTTCTAATATATATTCTAATATAATTCTAATATATTGATTCCTCCCCCCCTTTTTCTCCCAATTAATTAATTAATCCGCCAATTAATCCACCCCTTCGTAGCTCCTCCTAGCACTAGCAATGCTCCAAACACTAAAGAGGGTAAAGACCTGACACTTGTCTCCTCCGCTACATGTGAAGCCAGCCACTGCCTCTTTTCTATCTGCCACCAATGCAGCATTGCCAGGCAGCCGACACGCTCAGGGGAAAGCTCCGAGCCCCCCAGCTGCACTGCACCAGCTAACAGACGCCTGTGCTGACCAACGTTGCTTAAGAGAGCGCGATCTAACCACCCAATTGTGCTCTCTTGGACTCTGTTGGCTTGCAAAGTGGCATGGCTTGGGATTCGAACTCACAGTGGTAGTGTCTGGGACCCTGTCAAGTGACGGGGGAGTCCTAGTGAGCAGGCGGGTTAATTGACTCGGCTCCAATTGGGGAGAAACTGGGTAAAATAAACACCCCAGACTCTTCTGCATCTACAAGCTTCTTTCTGAAGGCCTCAGAGAGCTCTTTGGATCTGGCCATGGTGATCTTCTTCACCACTCACTTCAACCATCAAGAGCAGACCAGACTAAACATCTGAGGTTTAAATAAGACAGACTCCTCCAGAGTCTTTTTTAAAATCAATCAAACGTCCAGGTTTTAACGGCATGTCCACGTTTTTTCACATGACTGTCTACAGAAAAGCATATTTAGAATCAAATGAAAATATAATAAGCAGTAAAATACACAATACTGTAAACAACAACATCTCATATACTCACTTCAGAGAGATGGGAATCAGAATTGTTGGTATGTACGGACAAACTGTAAAAGAAGCAACGGATATAAGAGGTTAGAGCTGTTGATATAGAGCATATAGAGCATGTTATGGACCAAAAGACTGTCCTACATATCCTACAATGTTTCCATTTTTACCATTGTCATAGTTTTTTATTCCCTTCACTTACAACTTGTGCACTATGTGTCCAAATGTTTGTGGACACCCCTTCTAACGAATGCATTCGGCAACTTTAAGATGCACCCATTGCTGACAGAGGTATGAAAATGCATGCACACACAGCTTGTCTTAGAAGCTATTGGCACCATGCTCCCTAATGGCAAGTGTGGGCTAGAGGTGTGTAAAGCCCCCAAGCATTGAGCTGAGGAGCAGTGGAAGAAGTATGTTCTCTGGAATTCTTGTGGAAGAAGACAATAAAATCCTCACAGTCTAGTAAATAAACTAGTGGAATTCTTCTTCCCTGGACAGTAGAGGCAGGTCCTCCAACAAAAACAGGATCAACTATTTTTTTAATACCCTTGAATGAATGAGCAGGTGTCCCAATACTTTTGTCCAATTAGTGTATGTAGGTTTATATATGAAAAACAGCCTCTGAAAGCAGTTCAGGCTGAAAAACATCATGTAACTTTAGTGTGAATGGGTGGATCTGCCCTTCTACCCCATCCCAAAAGTGACCTAACAGATTCAGACTGGGAGGGTGACTGGGAAGAACCACCATTATACCCCACTCAACTTACTGACATGTTCATGAAACCAGTTTGAGACAGCTTATGCTTTGTGACATGCTGAAGTAGTCGTTAGAGGATGGGTAAATTGCAGCCATAAAGGGATGATGTGGGGAGAGAGAGACTGCACTCTCTCTGGCTCTATTGTGCTCTTTCAGGCTCCGGCTGCTGATCGCAGGCAGCATGGCCCGTGAGTCTCTTTGGGACCATTTGGGTTGGTCCATTCTAGGGGTGTAGGAAAATATTGATACATCGAAGTATTGCGATATTATGTATTGCAAGACAGTGTCAATTCTCAAAAGCGCAGGATTGTTTTTAATGAATAGTTAAGATGTGAAGATCGGCGGCAGACAGCGGTAGATGTAGTGTTGTGTTTCAAACTCGACCATTAGATGGCAGTGTTGTAGTCTGACTTCAGATCCCACTGCTCTGATTGGATAAAAAAACCTTCCTACTCAGACTTTTTGCATATGATGTTTTTTTTTTTTTAACTATGACAGTTCTCCTAAATTTTGATAAAAAAAAAAAAATTAAAAACCCTGTATCTCCAGGTTCTTGACAATACACACTCCTAGTCCATTCACCATAAAAAAAGCAGACACAAGGTTTCATTTAATCTGTGCAGAAACTCTGTCCTCACTCTAATTATTAGATATTATTAAGGGAAAGTGAAGAAGTACAAACTGGTGAACTTGCCTCTGTTTGGCTGACTGTTATAATGCTTCCCAAATGCTTCGTCCTTGGGGATGTCAGGGTAAAGGAACTTAAGTGGGTTCTCTGGAACGATACCGTCAGCGATAACTTTATAGTCCCGTATGATATCAGCAATGGGAAGGGCGCTGAGGCGGTTTTTGGTGTATGGTTCCACAGAGATGAACTTTGCTTCACCTGCAGAAAGAAACCGCTGCATTAGACCACACTGCACTTCAGCATCACTGCCATTCCAGTGGAGTAAGACCTTTTACGAGCAGTTAGAAGGATACCAAACCCACTGTGTGGCAAGCGCAATAATTCAATGTGCCAATTTCCTCATTTCCCAATCACTTTCAGAAGACATTCTGATGTTCTTCCTATTCAGTGAAATGAGTCATATTTTACTTGGCACAGTTTAGTGTTGCTCAACAAACAACAAAAGTTAATAGAGCCAAATACAAAGAAGTGTATTGCTCCTGCTTGGTTACTTATGCTCATCAGACCTAACGCCTCACAGTCTTACAAATAAAGCTTCCTAAAAAGGTTCTTGGCTTGGATGTGCAGTTCTAGGACGGGGTACCTTCAATGGTTATAGAACATACAGAACATGACAAATGTTTCCAGGACTAACGTTGTTATCACAATGTACATTGAGTCTGAAAAGAAGCTACGTTTAACTGCAGTTTAAGGAGCTACTCAAAGCTGTCATAAAAAAGCAGTATCTGAGCTGGGTTAGTTTTGTCAAAGGAGCTTGTGTAATGTCTTTCATAAAGGATTTGCCTAGTTGCCTCAAATGGCATGAAGTTCCCCAAATTCCCACAGATAGCCTGTACTGACAGCCAGGAGGTTCTTGTCAGCATTACACCACAGGACACACTCCATACAACAATAACAGACTGCAGGAGAGTGTATGTTAGTGGGGTCTGTTATTTCATTAGCAGGTGGTAGATTACAACAGGACCAATACTACTACTACTACTGAGGGAGCTCCTAGTTAGGCCAATTACAGGCAAAGCATACCGCAGATTCATACTGGATTAAAATCACTCCACAATTATTACTGACAGAGTGTAAAATCTAAACACACTGCAGATTCATACTGGATTAAAATCGCTCCTCAATTATTACTGACAGAGTGTAAAGACTAAACACACTGCAGATTCATACTGGATTAAAATCACTCCTCAATTATTACTGACAGAGTGTAAAGACTAAACACACTGCAGATTCATACTGGATTAAAATCACTCCTCAATTATTACTGACAGAGTGTAAAATCTAAACACACTGCAGATTCATACTGGATTAAAATCGCTCCTCAATTATTACTGACAGAGTGTAAAGACTAAACACACTGCAGATTCATACTGGATTAAAATCACTCCTCAATTATTACTGACAGAGTGTAAAGACTAAACACACTGCAGATTCATACTGGATTAAAATCACTCCTCAATTATTACTGACAGAGTGTAAAGACTAAACACACTGCAGATTCATACTGGATTAAAAACACTCCACAATTATTACTGACAGAGTGTAAAATCTAAACACACTGCAGATTCATACTGGATTAAAATCACTCCTCAATTATTACTGACAGAGTGTAAAATCTAAACACACTGCAGATTCATACTGGATTAAAATCGCTCCACAATTATTACTGACAGAGTGTAAAAACTAAACACACTGCAGATTCATACTGGATTAAAAACACTCCACAATTATTACTGACAGAGTGTAAAGACTAAACACACTGCAGATTCATACTGGATTAAAAACACTCCACAATTATTACTGACAGAGTGTAAAATCTAAACACACTGCAGATTCATACTGGATTACGGGGCAGTGGTGGCTCAGCGGTTAGAGCGCCGGGATATCGATAACAGGGTTGTGGGTTCGATTCCCGGGCTCGGCAAGCTGCCACTGTTGGGCCCTTGAGCAAGGCCCTTTACCCTCTCTGCTCCCCGGGCGCTGGAGTTGGCTGCCCACCGCTCTGGGTGTGTGTGTACTCACTGCCCCTAACACGTGTGTGTGTGTGAGTGTGTGTTCACTACCAGATGGGTTAAATGCGGAGGACACATTTCGCTGTACAGTCCACACTGTACAGTGACGAATACGTGCACCTTTATCCTTTACCTTTTATTAAAATCACTCCTCAATTATTACTGACAGAGTGTAAAATCTAAACACACTGCAGATTCATACTGGATTAAAATCACTCCTCAATTATTACTGACAGAGTGTAAAGACTAAACACACTGCAGATTCATACTGGATTAAAAACACTCCACAATTATTACTGACAGAGTGTAAAATCTAAACACACTGCAGATTCATACTGGATTAAAATCACTCCTCAATTATTACTGACAGAGTGTACAAAATAAACACACTGCAGATTCATACTGGATTAAAATCGCTCCACAATTATTACTGACAGAGTGTAAAATCTAAACACAATGCAGATTCATACTGGATTAAAATCACAAATCACATTAGACATCACTTTAATTTAACTTCCCCCAGTAAAATGAATCCAGCTGAAATCTCTTTTGAGCATTTCCATCCCACAGTGCAATGGGAGCACTCACCATTTTCCTGCTCCACCCAGGTGAACGTGATTCCTCCCAGGTGACTTTCGCTGAAGCGCAGCAGGAAGGTGCCGGGCTCCCTGTCCTTCAGCAGTGCCCGCTCCATCTCCTTACTTACAAAGCCCATGATGTAGCTACAACATCACAGCACAGCAAGTAATCACATACACAGTTTATTAATCACATAGAGAATCACAGCAAAGCCTTCTAATCATCACTGGCTCTCACTGCTCTCTAATGCCACCTGTTGGACACCTTTAAGAAGAGCATGCCTTTAAATCAGTTTAGCCCAAACAGGTCCTGCAGGGCAACCGTCCAGCATAGTTTAATGATGTTCCTGTTTAAACACACCTACCAAACCAGCAATTATTACTGATTACTGAGTCATGTTCAAACAGGTACAACACCTAACGTGCAGTGGTGCTGGATTCCTTTAAGATCTGTGCGAAGTAACTGAAGACCAGGTGGATTTTTTAAGGAAAGGTTTTGCAGATTTATTGTATTTAGTTATTGAGCAACGAGCAAATGATCTCTTACCCGTCAATCCAAACAGGAAGCAAGTGTTTCTTAATGAGCTCCAGAATGGAGTCCAGCCAAAGCCAGAAACTGAAGGATTTCCCTGGAATGTTTTCCTGAACCCAAAAAGAGCAACATCCTCACAAACAGAACTTTCAGAAACACTAATACCACAGACGTCAAATCAGTCGGAGTGGACGACAGTGGACTTACCTTGCAGAACTTAGACCAAGATACCTGGCAGTCGTTATAAGATGCATGTTGACCTTAAAACATAAAGGGGATCATTACAAAATACAGTTTATATAGTACTGTGCAGAGAATTTCGACACCTCAATCACATTACTTAAAGCTGTTTCTCTCAGCAATCAGGGATTTTGTTTACTGTAGAAGCTCCAGATCTCATCAGAACAGATGCATGAACATAAATCCAGTAAGAAGAAGAAACAAGAGCTTCTCATTCTGAAGAAAGAAAGTAGTGAGATCTTGTCGGTGAGCTAGTCTGAAGAACAGAGCTCGGTTCCTCCAGGTTTCTCCTGGACGCCCCCCAGTCCAGCCAGCACAGCGTGGAGGATGTGTTCAACTCCATCAGCAGCAGCAGCAGCAGCAGCAGCTCACCTGATTTACCATCATTAAGCCCTGATTTACCACCAAACCAGGTGTTGATATGAGGAGAACTCTAAATAATACTAGACTCCATGAGGAGAACTTTGGATATGTTCTAATGATGAACACAGTGATGGAGAACCACCACCACTTTCTGTAGGAGTGTTATTATCAGTGATTATTCTAATATATTCTAATATATTCTAATAAACTATTCTAATAAAACTATTCTAATAAACTCTTACTGCCCAGATAAGCAGCTTTATTTAATTTTTACAGGTGGCTTAAACTTTTGGACAGTAACAGAAGTAGATAAGGCCGTCTTAATATCCAACACTGTCCCCTCAAACCATTTTTTTTGTAGTTCTGTACACATCACATTTTACATAAATTTAAAAATGAGTACTAAGTCCACCAATCATGAAGATGGTCCATTTTAAATATAATTATCTTAATGGATTTACCTTTAGATACTGTATTAACTATATTGACCTCCTGAGATCCGGACATTTGCTTGGTATTCATTTTTAATTTCTCCTATTTGGGATTAGGATCTAACAAGTAGAAAAACTAAACTTAGTTTAGGAAGTCATTTTTGCAAAAAACAATGCCCTCATATGAGGCCAAAGGGTCAACGTTTAAAAAAATTAAGTATCATGGTGCAGAGAAGCAGAAATGTAATGTTCCCATATGAGAACGCAGGGTCTCAAGAGGTTAACCATAGCAACTTTACTATAAAAACTACAGTCTATGTCAAAAGTCAGGATTTTCCCAAAGATAGGAGGATACATTGGACTACTTACACAATAGTGACAAATACCAATCATATATTACAGATATTTGAGTGTTTCCAAACTTTTGACTCACCCTGTATTTATAAATGTATAGCACACCCATTCTCAGACACCTCACCTAGAAGTTTATCTCCCAGCATGCTCAGCTGCTCTTTATTGAGGCCTCGTCCAGCAAAGCTGGAGAACTGCCAGCTCAGCACCTCGGACAGCTGGCTCCAGCTAGCTCTGGGTGGATTACTGAAGAAGGGCAGGTTCTACAGAGAGAGGGAGAGAGAGAGAGAGAGAGAGAAGATATGGAAGACAAAGGTTTGGTTGAAAGTTGATAAGTGGGTTTTGAAGTGGTTCCCCGTTTCACAAGAGGCCACCACTGAACATCCCAACCACCTACTGGTAGGCACCCGAGACATCAATATTGGCCATGCTGCAAGAAGTGGAAGTACTTTCACCTCCTGAGACACTGCAGTCAATTATATGACCACAGCTGACTGGACAGGGCAATGAATTCCTCAAGACGAAATAAAAAGTGCAGGGAATCAGGCCAAGCCTCTTTATCTATACATCTCCAAACTGAAGACACATTGCTCACCATCACCAGTCTCACTGATCATGATGATCCCTCCGGTATGTATTGCAGTAAAATCTCAAGGTTATTTATCCTCTGAACTTGTTCCATCAGACCCAGTGTCTCATTACTTATGACCACATGGACACTTACAGCCACCAGTTTCCACAACAAGAATACGCCTAGTCTAGGACTAAGCTCTTTGGCCAATGGTGATTTACCAGTAAACTTTTTGGTCTAGTATTAAAATGAATACGATTCATACTGGATTAAAATCACTCCACAATTATTTCTGATAATTACAATGTTCTCCTGCTCTAACGTTCGCCTCTTGACCTCAATCTCTCCCAAACACAACAATAAATAAATAAATAAACAAACAAATACATAAATCACTAAGAATTGTAAGAAGCCGTTAAATTAAATATAGATTTATGTATTTATTTATTTTATTTTTTTATTTTTTCTGACATCCACAGTAAAGATTTAGAATTAAAGAGTCCTGTCCAGTAATTTACACAGGTGATTTTGCAGGACGCCAAACTCAGATCTAAAAGACCACAGGTCAGAACAGGTCAGTGTGATCTGCATTTTGTACAGGAGTAAAGCAACTGTTTGTTTTCTTAGCACTTCTTTATCCCACATTCTGCAAGCTGTGGTACATCAACTCTAATCATTACACGCATTTCACTGATCTCACCTTGGGCTCATCTGTCAGCAGGTTGTACCACATGACTGAAGCCCAGCCCGCTGGAAGCTGGCTTACATTGGAGATTACCACCAACGGCAGGGAGCAGGTCTGCACAGAGACAACAGAGACAACCCAGAATAAAAAAACAATAAAGTCAACCAGAGCATCCAAGCATGGAGTCTCCAAGCATCTCATCTTCTCTGCAATACTGATTTCTAACACTTTAAATGATTCATTCTACGAAACAGGTGCCATTTCCATGCTGCAACGTTAAACAACAGTCCATTATTTATAGACAAAAAAATAGTCACTGTGACGGGGTGGTACGTCCAACTGTTTTTATTCATTAAAGTCCTTTAATTGTTTTAATTTTTATTATTATTTTTAAAAAATGACATATCTTTGCTAGTTGGAACCATGCCTTCAGCATGTGATGGTTTGGGAGAAGACTGTAAGAGAGTAGGAAGCAATACCCCTCTCTGATATGTGGAGCCAGGAATGATAGTTGACAGGGTTTATGAGGGAGGTGATGGGGCGGTGGCGGGTTGCAGAGACTTGTCGTAGACACGCAAACAAGGTAGAGATGGAATTTATTGGACGTTAGATTAGGAAGGCGTTTCAAAAATAATATTTTACAAAAAAAGAGAATAAGAATTTTGAATTAATTAATTATTTCATAAATTAATCAATCATTTATAATTAAATAATTAACACAATTAATAGTTAATTAGAAAGTCCACTTGTGTGAAAAAGGACACACCAATAATCTTTAAAGGATAAAGTTCATAAAAGTTCATAAAAGGTAAGGTAAAAGATAAGGTTCATAAAAATTATATTATAATAATATGAAAATTCTACTTTAATTAATAGCTTTAAGCTTTGGCTTTAAGCTTTGGCGCTTTTTTGTGTTCAATGACTCTCATTCAACACTGGTACCTGTTTTGTAGAATCACACAAACACTCAATACACTTTTTTACAATACACTCAACAAGCATTTTTAAATATTTTTTTACACCATGAATTAACAGTTGAAACAGACCTCCAGGTCAATGTCCAGTCCCTGCAAGCACAGCATGGCTTCAAAACTGAGGGAGTGCAGCTCCTCTGTTACCGTTAGCGGACCCTGCAGTGGACAAGCAGCCTTCAGTACATCCCATCAGGTCAACCACCCAAGTTCCATTTACCCACAGTATCCCACCAAGCACAACACACACTGCCCTCTACTGTCCTGTATGTGCAACTCACAGACAGAGAAGACTGAAGGTATGGTGGAACTGACAGTAATGCAAAATGAGCTCTTTTTCATTAAAGTGCTGCAGCTGGAAACAGGTGGAAATTTGAAGAGGTTGTGTTCTCACCTCGTTTCCTTTGGCTCCACTCATGCATTTCTTCTCTTTCAGCTGCTGTTGAGAAGAAAGACTTATTATTTACCACAGTGACTCCTGTGCCATGCCCTGCACACCTCAGTATCTCTGCTCAAACACACTGAACTGAAAGGCTTGGTAGTCAGATGAGTCCTTAGAGGTGTTGCAGAAAGGGACGCTTTGACTACTTCTCTACTTCACAGATGATGACTGATGTATAGATAGTAAGTCTGTGACTTAGATTGGGGTGAACTTGCTCAGATGCAGTTACACAAGCCTATTTACCACCCTGTTACTGTTCCTCAGAATGAAACACTGATTTTGAGTCCCTTGATGATGGGCTTGTGAAGAAAACATACTCTGCTTTTATTGGCTGATTTACAGCACCGCAAAAACCCACAGCCACATAGTTAGCTTAGCCTAGCCTAGTTTCAACACTGTAACACGACTGGGTGCTATATTGACAAATGAAATCATAACAGATCCCACTGAAGTATGTATCGTCATGCTGGTAACAGTACTAGCCCAGCTTATAGCATCCCTGTGCTATTGTCACCTAGCATTCATACAGTAACAAGCTTGGTAATGAAGAAATTCTTCTATATTTGAGTGGCCAGAACCCAGGCCTCCATTCTTCATTCCTATAACTAAATACAGTGCTGTGAAAAAGCATTTACCCCAATGCATATTTGCATATTTATCCAATTTATCCCAGATCATTAAAAAGTAGTGTCCACTCGTCAGTTTGTTACCTAAAGCTCAAGCGCAGTTGGGTTATGCAGCAGGACAATGATCCGAAGCACACAAGCAAGTCCATCTCTGACTGGCTCTTGGGTCTTGAGTAGCTTGTATCCTACTAACATGCTGTGGTAAGACCGTAAATGGGAAGTTGATGCTAGAAAACCTTCCAATATAGCAGAAATAAAACAACTGGCCCTGGGTGGGCCAGAATTTCTCTATTTTGATGTTAACAGCTCACCGCAAGTGACAAATCACAAACGTTTGACTGCAGTTGCTACTGTAAAGAGTAGCTCAACCAGTTATTAGGTTTAGGGGGCAATTACTTTTTCCCATTGGTGATATGTGTTCTTAATAAAATAAATACATATCTTCAATACACTGGATGATCATAGTTTAAAGCTGCACTGTGTGTTTACTCATGTTGTGATCTTAAACACTGAAATGTGACATATGCTAAAATAGAAGACACTGGTTAGGAGCAAATACTTTTTCACAGCACTATATACTGTATTTCTCCTAAACCCACCTTCACAGACAGTCTGCACTGTTTTACACCTTGTTTTACAGTTTAGGACAGTATGGGATTTTTAAAAACTATTTTTGGGCATTTGGCCAGTTTGTTTCCAGTGATTGTATGCTAATTTTCAGCCTTTTAGGCTCAGTGTGTTATGAAAGTGTGTGTAATGTACACGTTTAATGATAAGCTGTCAAATACCAGATGTCTGAACTCCACTGATAAGCATCCATTCGAAGATTCCTCCACATCCATTACTTTGGTGTTGTTGGTGGGAATGAAGAATTGCCTGGTACTACAGAGAAAAAAGACATCCTGGTTAAAAGATAACATTAGGAAATATAACATATATATATAATAATAATAATTAAAATAATATAATATAACATTTTAATTCCATCACACCTAATGACATGACGTCATCGTCATTTGTGAGGAAGCGCACACATATTCAGAACAGGTCTTATAACTGATTTGTCTAATCAAAACCAGACAAGCATATTTATTTGGCCTTTAACCTATTCGAGCAGTGAACACACTCTACACACACACTAGTGATCAAACACACACGCCATTACTACGGCGACTTGGGGAGCAGAGAGGGTGAAGGGCCTTGCTCAAGGGTATCGAACCCACAACCCTGTCACCAGTGGCCCAGTGCTCTTACGGCTGAACCAACACTGCCCGTACATGCCCATGTTTGCTAAAATAGACTCCAGTGGAGCTTGAGCCCCCAAAAATGTAAAATAATGATTAGAGATGGCCTATCTGTAACTGTGTGAAGTGATCTCGTTAGCTGTGTTTGGGGCAAGTGAGTGTTTGAGAAGTTTGAGCATCTGGTGAGCTATTTCTAACGCTTATTTAAAAGCCTGGTACTTATTCATTAATTGGTTTTAACTGGTATCAGTAAGGTTTCAACTGTAGTTGTGGTGTCGTCCCAACTCTAAAAACTATTTATCAAGCCTCTGGTACTGTTTGAGATCCTTTTTGGGTGAGACATGATTGTCCCAAGGGTCACCAACACATCCACAATTCAGCTGATACTGATAATACAGTATGACCGCTCACGTTCAGGCGGCCCTTTTTCTGCTGATCTCGTTCAAAATCTAAATTTGTGGCACAAACATACTAAGGATGTACCAATTTTCTGCTGTACTAAGTTTAAGATGCGACAACAGCGCTGAGAGAGAACAGCAGACAGAGTAAAAGATCACATTAAAAATTTGAAATTTTGAAGAATTAGAAATTAAAGAAAATTATACATTTTGAAGACGGGGGTTTGTTTGGGTTAAAGACTTCCGATAAAGGTTTGTGTAAAGCTCTTTGCTTATCAACCTAATCGCCTCTAGCTATAGCGCCCCTTCCCCCACAGTCTCACTGTATAATACTCATACTGAGGCTTGGCCTAAAAACAACAGGAAGCTGCTGCTCTCACTGAGGTTTGGGTATACTTACACTTTGCCGCTTGGGAGGTCTCTGAGTACATAAACAACGAAAGAGAAGAAAAGACGTCAACAAAAACATTTAGCTCACACGTGAACTTCTGAAAGTGCCATGTGCCCGAGTAATGCGTGTCTCTTCAATTACAGAAGAGCTACCTAAGGCCAAATATATATATATATATATATATATATATATATATATATATATATAAAGAAAACATTACAGCAACAACTAAGCAATATAAATATTATATTATATATATATATATATATATATATATATATATATATATATATATATAATATTATAAAATTACATATGGATAAGTAAAAAAAACGATGACAATATTATTTAAACATTTTTTACAGATAATTACATTTAATTGACAATAATAAAATAAAATAAAATAAAAATACAAACAATAATACAATAATAATAATAATAATAATAATAATAATAATAACAATAATAATAAGGGTGAATGTTACTCACTTGTCAAATGTTGTCTTTACTTTAAGCTGATAATCTACCTCTGGTAGCTTAACCAGCAATCTGAAAAACAGATGAATAAAAAGAATACAGAAGCATGGTCTCATTTTAGGATGTTTTCAGCTGAATCCAAGCCCTCCTGCATCATACTTATGGGATATTAACATCATGGAATAATTTTCATGTTTGTTTTTAGGTCAGAGTTTGAATCAGTGTACATGCTGACGATGTTGTCCAGCTCTGCCAAATTCTCTTTCTCTCAGGACTGCTAATCAAATACACTGTAAAGAGGAAATTGTTGGTTTAACTTAAAATACAGTCAGGTCTGTAAGTGACAGGACAGATCTTTACCTCAATGGATTTTAAATTAAGCAGTCAAGATGGGACTGAAGTGCAGAATTTCAGCTTTAGTTCAGATATGTAAGTATATATGGCAGATATACATATAGCTCTGGAAATAATGAAGAGACCACCCTGCATTCTCAGTTTCTCTGGTTTTACTATTTCTAGGCAGTGTGTTTTAAGGAAATTAACATTTGTGTTATATTTCATAAACCATAGACAACATTTGCCCTAAATTCCAAATTATAAATATTTGCTATTTAGAACATTATATTATATTATATTATATTATATATATATAATGCAAAGAAATTAGGATAATAATTATAATGTAAAGAAGTTATTATTCAGATTTAAAAAACAGTATTAATATCTGAACTTTGAGAGCATCTAGAAATCACTATGGTGAAATAACCTTGACTGCCAATCACAGTTTTCATGTCTTGACAGGCTCTCCACTAGACAATCACATTGCTGTTGGGACTTTATGCTAGTCATAGTCTGCAAATTCAGCCAACTCAGCTACTCTTGTTTGATGAAATACCTGGAATAGAATGGCGGCCATACATGTAGAGATGCAAATAAAAAAAAGTGGTCTCTTAATGTTTTCCAGAGCTGTATATATATATATATATATATATATATATATATATATATATATATATATGAATTGCAGCCATTTCTTACATGGACTTCTATGTACTTTTCAACACTTTGATACAAAACCTGACTGCTTTCAAAAAATGACTGGCTGAAGGAACCCATGGTCAGCACAAAATACCAAGTGGTCACTCCTGAGGTGCGTAATTGCCAGGCCTTCATGCAGCCGCCTTCAGTCTTGTATTCAGTAAGTGAAAAGCTGCTCAACTGAGTTGAAGTCAGCTGACTGGCTATGCCATTTAAGAACCTTCCATGTCTTGAGAAGCTCCTGGGTTGCTTTTGCAGTATGTTTTGGGTTATTATCCATCTGTGCTGTGTGAACACATATGAGGCATCCAATGTCTTTTGCTGCATTGACTGAAGCTGAGCAGAAAAGGGGCTTTTCACATGTTCCCTCTCAGGCTTATTTGCCATTATTGTTTTTTTTTGTCTTACCAGAGGTTTTCATCCTGAAGTAACTCTCTGTATTGATTTTCAAGAAGGTTGATTGTAGACTATATGATATGCCAATGATATGAGGGTTCTTGACCTGACTAGAGGTCAGTTAATTGTCTGATTACTTTTGAGGCTCATCCAAAAACAGTTAATGCTTCATTTCAAATCCACTGAGCTGGTGTACAGAGATGAAATTACAAAAAGTGCGTCCAAATACTTATGGACTTGGATGTATAAGCAAGCAGGCTGCAATACAATGTAAGTTCATTTCATCATCAAATAGTAAGCTAACATTGCATTTGCTTCTTATTTATAGTCAAATAATGGCCCGTAGTCATGGCTGAAGACTTTTGCATGGTACTGGATGTGTACTTTTACTGGAGATTTTATGCAATTCTGCAAAATGATCAAAACCTACAGAATGCTAACAGAAGTCAACTGTCAACAACAGGAGCATGAAGAGTGCCTCGACAGGGAGCAAGTGGAACTGACTCACTGTGCTGTATTCCTTAAGTAGACGAGCAAAGTGTGTCCCATACCTGACTTTGGTGGTGAACTGCACTTGGGTCTTGATGATAAGGGGTTTCTGTGGGTGTGTAGGCATACATGGCTGCTTCTCCACCACAAAGGAACTGCGAAAAACCAACCAGCACTTCATAAATCAGATCAGAAACAGTGAAAGAGGTTACAAGGCTATCACGTTTACCAAAATTTGATATCTACCAAACTATCTCCCCAGTCGCATGCAGCCACTTCAAAGATTCCACCATCATGTGCATAAACAAGATCCACCAACTACATAAACCACCAGGCACATACACAACCCACACAGCAAAATCACCAGCGTTAAACTAAACCCAGCTGTGGTTAAGCAGGAGGCTGGCTTTCTTTTTCCAGGGCTGACTACACTAACAGTACAGTACAATGCATAAGGCATCTGTAAAGTCCTGATGTGGGCCTTAGGACAGTCAGTCACCATGCACACCATGCAGCAACTTTCCGAAACAAGGCAGAGGTGGTGGGTGTACGAAAGGAGGCCATTTGCACAGCTACAGGACATTTTTCCACATGTTCGCCCACACCTCACAGGTCAGGACAGGTCAGGTCATTATTTTCACAAAAAAATAAAGGTAGAGCTTTACTTTATAGAAGTATATAGGACTATGAAATAACACAAAAGTCATGTACTAAGTCTCTTAATTAATCATGGGTGTGTTTTGGGAAGTATCAGCGTGTCACATTGGGCACGCGCCTGTGCTGACAATTCACTGCCAAGACAGCAACGAACGTCGGACTGTTGACATCTGCCTAGGTTGTTTTCAGTCAGTGGGGCTCCTGTGTTTTTCGTTGCGGAGATACACACCAATACGCCAGAAATTTACCCTCCTAACGAGTCACCTCATTAGACACCAGCAAATGCACACACAGAGCCTGTAGAGAACTACTGCCATTAGATTAGGACTCTATGGGGCACATTAACATGGAGTGATTGGCACCATGCCTAATTCCAGGTGTGGGCTAGAGGGGTATAAACCCTCCCCAGCAGCATTGAGCTGTGGAGCAGTGGAACTGTGCTCTCAGGAATGATGATAGTGCTCCATCTAGATGATTGGGGAGTTGGAGATGAGGTGGGGTGGTGATCATCCAACATCCTGACCTCACTAATACTTTTGTGGCTAAATACAATCAAATCCCCACATCAACTCCATGACCTAGTAGAAACCCTTTCCTGGACAGTAGAAAAATAGCAGATAACTCTTTTTAAATTCCCGTCATTTGTGAAGAGAAAATTAATGTAGAGGTGTCCGGATACTTTTGTCCATATGGTGTATAACATTGTATAGTACTAGCATCATAATAAACATGGCTTTGTATGATTGAAACTAGTACTCCGAAACTTTTAACGATGAGGGCAAACTTTTGAACTGTAATGTATATTTTAATTATAAAATATTGTATCATAGTTTAATGTCTCTGGGTTCACAGTTTACAACATTGCCTGCCTGCACCTAAATTTAACAATGCTTTACTGTAAATGAGAGCAGAAAAATTAAGTGTCTGTGTACTTTCAGGTTGCCGAGGTTCCTTGTTTCGTTTTGCACATCGCCCATGCGGGCACATGCTTTCCACTTCTCTATTTTCCTCTTTCATGCACCAACTGCCTGAATAGAGTCTTATTATGAGCTGTGAACCAGATGACCCGGCTACTTTACTGTTGCTGTACACAGGCCCCAGAGATAAGGGTGACGCCTGACAGAGACCTCTTACCTCTTGATGAGATGGTATATGAGATATTTGACTTGTTCCTCCATCTGAGGTCTCTGCAGAGGGATGGGGTCACTCTCGTAGGTCACCTTCACGATAAGCTCACCCAGTTTGTCCAGCTGTCGTTTAATCTGGAACAAACTCTGGGCGGTCATGGTAAACCTTCAGAGACACAAAGAATAAGCAATATTAGACTCTTATTACCTTGTGGGATTCAGAAGGCAATGCCAACTTTGAAGGGACATGACGTGAAAATCCAGCAGAGCCAAGACATAGCTGTAAAATGGGCCAATTCCAAAACCCCAAAACTGTTACATCACAGTCTAGACAGATTTCTTTTTTACAGCTGATTTTACATACATCCAGCCCACTAGTGAAAGCTTCTCAAGACTAAACACAGCAGCCACTACAGGAGCAAGGCAAAAAAGGCTAAATGCTAAATGCTGCAACTTTTCCCACGTTTCCTATTTATGTATACCCTTTTTATATTATTTTCTTATTCAAAAATTGCTCTTTGGGTGTAACTGGGACCTTGAGATCATAATTTCATTCCACCTCATGTACCACACGTGATGCGAATGACGATGAAGCCTTTATCCTTTTATCCTTTATCCTTTAAATGCTAATGCTAGCCTGTCTAGAGAAGCAAAAAGTAAATATATATATGCTCAAATATATAGATCTACCTTGGCATCTTCTCAATATTACGCAGATTGGTGTATAATCCAACCATATATATAGATCATTTTAATCATAGTAATATATACAGTCAGTGTAGCCTCTTGCTCTTGGTCATACAGGTTGTGGATTCTTGTTACAGTGGAGGGTCTCCTGCAAGCCCTGTCCAGTGTACTGAGTCAAAGGTATAGAACCAAGGTGTATTAGAACGAAAGACTTCATTATTAAGAGTGGTTTTAAGGGTCAACCCTGAAAAACGTGTTAACAGCAATAAAAAATAGTGACACTAGCTTAGCTAGCAACTAGCAGCGCAACACGACAAGGCATAAACAGGCTCAGCACACTCCTGTGAGTAATCTAAGTGTTGGGTGGGGAGTGGCAGTACCAGTTCTGTAGCTGGTCGAGGCCGGTGAGGACAGGGCCTCCAATGCACGCGATCTGCTGCCTGCGCTTCCACTCCTGCAGCTCTGGCATTAGCTGAGAGGCCACCAGAGCGTCTATCTCCTTTATCACATCTGCCATCTTGGACAAAATCTCCTGTCAAGAGAACACAACAGATAAAAGTGAGGTAAAAGTAGCAATGCCATTCACAACAGACCTATGCTATGAGGAAACTGAGCTTGAAATGCCCCACGAAATGCCCCTTAACCCCTTAACACGCTAACAAGGCTTATTACACTCTAAGGTGTATTACTCAGTAATTACAGGGACTTCTGTACAAACTGGTGAGGCTATTCTTTTTAAAGGGTTAAGTGATTAAATACCATGTTTATTTGAGAATACGTTGAGGACAGCTTGACAGTTATATCACATTAATGCCACATTGTTAAAAAAATGAAGGTGCTGCAAAAGGTTCTTTAAGTGATGCCATGGAATCCATTTTTGTAAAAGAGATATACAGCATGTGTGAAGGACCCTTTAAAGATTTAACCATTTGGACCCTGCGTGCAAGCCCACATTTTAGTTCTTCAGTCTCATAACTACATTACTGTCATAACTAACATCAGTTTTATAGGCCCTAAAATAGAACCCTGGGGGACTCCACAAGATGTGCTTAATGAAATTGTGGCAAAATAATTCACAATAGTTTCTGCATTAGATTTAAAAAGGGAATAATAAGGGATTAAAAAGGCCAGTGTAAAGGTTCTGCATACTCAGTTCTTTTACACAGTTTATAAATGGAACCTATATGGGGCATCGCTCCAAGAACCCTTTGTAGCACCTTCACCTAGGAGAACATGTTTGCTAATACAATCACATACCATCTGATTTTGAACCCTGGTGTTTAGGTTACATTATAGTCAGGCTTTTCTGATATTGATTCTTAAACCCTGAGCATTTGGATATTCCATGCCAAATTCATTGAACTGTAATAACACTCACACAAAATATAACGCAATGTACTTAAGTCCAGTTCATAAAGCGTAAATACAGTGGCATTTTAGAACGTGCCACTCCCTCGTTACATGTGCTCTCAGTAACAGCCAATTAGAATTGACATGTTATAGAGCTTATGCAAATGAAATAGCAATGCTTCACCTGTTTGGTTGCCTGAAAATCTCACAGTCAGAGCCATGGATTTAAATATAATGGTAAATACCAATCACAGTCAAACGCGATGGCAAGATAAAAGAAGTAAGTAGAAAGTAAAAGTATGGATGCCAGATATACAGGCCTTTTCTGTGAAGTTCAGTCCAAGCACTGTTAATCAGCTGAGCGGGTGTATGTGCCTCAGGACGTTGGTGTGGTTTGTGTATCAGTAGTGCAAACGGGGGGAAAGCACAACAGTGCCACATTTCATGCAGACGGTAAAACACAGCGATATTGATTATGACCGATTTTAAATCGGTAAGATGTTCTAGCTGTGCTACATCCTGAGAAAAACTCATAATGTCTGCCGTCAGGTCATTGAGCATGTCTATGATTGTAGTGCACGGTACTGCAGAGCGAAAATGAAATTGGTTAGATTAGTAGCACTTGTTTATGACAGGAAATTTTTGTGTAGGCCGTGAAAACAATGCCCAGAGAGTGCACAGAGCAAGACTGAGGTGTGAAAACCACACTTGTGTCATATCATATCAATTAGGCTCTAAAACAAAGGGACTCAGCAAGTCAAGGTAGGGAGATCGTGACACTTACGATGAAAAGGCATAGCTCTGAAGATCAGACTCATACACCCCGGCCATTTGCGACCGAAAGCTACGAAGAATAAATGCTCTAGGACAAAGAACAGGGGCTCTCTGATGGACCTCTCTACTCACCTTCCTTTTAAAGTCCAGGCGGTTGAGTATTTCCTGTAGGGCCATGACTTCTTGTTTCATGTTCTGAGAGTTCCTCTCCACTGGGTCTGCAAAAACAAGCAGAGGTTAAGCGATATGAGGAAAAATCAATCCCATGATTCCATAAATACAACTAATATAGCAGCTTTACAGTTGATTTGATCAGATTGTATTTCATTGAATGGGCTATTATTTTCTAACACAATCACAGTCAGCAGAGAAAGTGAGCAGTTTCAAGAGTTCAAGAGTACCACCATTTAGTCCAGTCAAATCAAACCTGAAACGCTCCAGCTGAGACATTATTAAACCCCCATTATTAAACACTGTGTGTATATATATATATATTTATATATTGTGTGTGTATATATATATACACACACACACTACACAGCGTCTTCAGCCTGCTGCCATCAGGAAGGAGACTGCAGAGTCTCCAGACTACATTTACATTGATGGTGACACTATTATCCAGAGTGACTTACAAGGTAACTCGTATTACAGTGTGGGCCAATGCAGTGTTAGGAGTCTTGCCCAAGGACTCTTACTGGTGCAGTGCAGCACAGTCACCCAGACCAGGAATCGAACTCCAGTCGCCCACATGGTGTGGTAGCTTACTGTCCGGTAGTCGTGTTATCTGTTGTGCCACACCAGTCACCAGGCTAGAACCAGCAGAGTGATGGATGGCTCGGTCCCCCAGGTAGTCTGGATGCTCAACTCTCCCCTTTTCCTTTTACCCCCTTAACATTACAAACGATGGATCCAGCACAGCAGTATCACACAATCTCAATACTGAACTCTGCATCATCAAGAACCGGTCATGCACCTGTCACAAGCTTCAATTTGCACTGCTGCTTATATCTGCACTGACCATACCCAGATATTTAATTACTTTACTTTACTTTCTATGTTATTTCACGGAGCTCTATACATATACTTCATTCGTACACTTCATAAGTACATGGCTGCGTATGCCACTTTACTTCTGATGTCAGTGTCAGGGGCCGCTATCGATTAATCATACAAACACTTTGTTATTTAATTTTATTGTTTAATTAATTGTTTAAATGATATTTATTGTTGCACCATGGGTCTGAGATGGCTTAACTGCAGGGCTTTCCTGTGGTACAGAGTTTGGTATGATGGTTCACTCACCTCGAAGCTGGAGGGTTTTGTAGCGAAAGTCAAAATCATCCTGCATGTCTTCCAGATGCTTCACAGCCTGGTCCAGAAGCTGAACAAGACACACACACACACACACACACAATTAATAACATCCTATTCACAGTCCCTTTCTTATCTCATTGACCATTCTGTTACATTACTTTCACTGAACAAATCAGAGCTGAATCCCTCCACCCTTCTCATATATATGCTATTTGGACAAAAGTATAGGGACATCTGGGGCAAATGTATTGGGGCAGTAACTGTCTCTACTGTCCATGGAAGGTTTTCTACTAGACTTTGGAGCATTGCTGTGAAGATTTGATTGCATTCAGCCACAAGAGCTGCGTTAGTGAGTCAGGATGCTGGATGCTCATCGCCAACTAATCCCAAAAGCACTGGAAATAGCTCCACTGCTCCACAGCTCAATGTTGTGGGGCTTTATAGCCCTCTAGCCCACACCTGGCATTAGACATTCATGTTTATCTGCTCCAGAGAGTCCTATTCTGTTGGCAGTACTTGTCCTTAGGGACTAGACAAGCGAGAAGATATGATATGAGAAAAGAACTCTTTATTATTCTGTTCTTAATCCTAATGCAGATGCTTCCGATCTCACAGGGGTCTATGAAACTGATGCCAATTAAGACAGCATTGTTGTTCAGGGAGTGACAAAGTGTGAGCTTACATACAGGATGTGAGGGTTAAACCAGACAAGTGTCCTCACCTGCACGCTGCTGCGGATCACAGCCACTCTGTTGTCCAGGTTTTTCTGCTTTTCCAAAGCTGCTGAGTTTTGCATAGACTTCTCCAGTGGACCCTGCCAATGAGGTTTGCAGTGATTGCAAGATGATGAACGAAACACAGAGAATGTGATTCAGAGAGATAAGAAAAGACTGCCAGTGATTCATGAAATCAAGTCAAGTCAAGTCAAGTCAAATTTATTTGTATAGCTTTTTACAACTGTTGTCGTCACAAAGCAGCTTTACATAATTAGTACTTAATAAAGAACAGAGACAGAGAAGAAAGAAGGAATAACATGAAGCGTCAAAGAGCGTCAAATCCTTGCACAAGATTAAGGAAGCTTTTGTTTTTAAGACAAAATGGGACAAAAATGGAGAAATATAAAATATAAATATAAAATTCCCCAAAAAGTAACTTAACATGAGAACAAAAAAATACATTTATTTTACAATTTATATAATTGTTAATAATGTATTAATTAAATATTAATCATATTTATAAAATATGGCACATAGCAATTATGGCCAGATCATAACTGAAATTTGACATAATGAATAACTCACTAAAACATGGATGTATACAGTATATGCAGCCTAATGCAAAGAGTTTTGCACCCCTGGTCAAATGACACAAGTGAAAATGGGTCAACAAGACATTTAATACACATCCATATTTTTTATTTATTTGATTAATTTAAGCGATACTTAATGTGCCATTATGTTTATGTGTTAATGTTTGTGTATGTTAAAGTAAGCAAATGCACAGGATTTATGCTTTAGAAATGCTTAGCATCTCTGTAGATGATGTGCTAAATAGGGTGTCCAAACTTTTGCACATATTATATATATACATATTCTTATGTGTGTGTGTGTGTGTGTAGTCCATCTGTTTCTCTGCATACTTTGTAAGCCTCCTTTCACCCTGTTCTTCAATGGTCAGGACCCCACAGAGCAGGTAGTATATGGGTGGTGGGTCATTCTCAGCACTGCAGTCACACGGACAGGGTGGTGACGTGTTAGTGGGTTAGTGGGTGTTGCACTGCTATGAGTTGATCAGAGTGTTTATACACCTCAGTGTCACTGCTGGACTGGGAACAGTCCACCAACCAGAAATATCCAGCCAACAGCGTCCTATGAGCAGCGTCCTGTGGGCAGCAGCGACCTGTGGCCACTGATAAAGGACTAAAGGACGACCAACATCAACAAACTGTGCAGCAACAGATCAGAGCTTCTGTCCAACTAGGAAGGAGTGTCCAATAGAGTGGACAGTGAGTGAATAGACACAGTGTTTAAACACTCCAGCAGCACTGCTGTATCTGATCCACCTCTACACTCACTAACACACTCGTCACAAAGTCAGTGTTACTGCAGTGCTGAGAATGACCTACAGAGAGCTCCTGTATAGTGAGTGAGGTAATAATGAGCAGTGAGTGTAAAAACAAGGAGGTGGTTTTAATGAAGTGGCTGAAAAGAGGAGAAAGAGCCCTCTGCATCACTTCAGCATTAAAGGAGGAGCTGCAGGCTGAGTACGTGGTCACAGATGTGTTCCTTTAGAAGCTCATGTTCCTTACTGACTCAATCTTCACACAATTCACTGAATTCTGGTTTTCCGTGACGTGGCCCCTACATGGCCTCTTGAAACTACTGGTACCTGTTCCTGCATACTGGCAGCAGATATGATGCGCCTCTCTTCTCTCAGACAGTTGGAGATGACGGCGGACAGATGCTGAGGGTTGGCTTTGTATCGCAGCTGCAGGAGAAGAAAACAAGATTTTACCCATATTAGTCACACCATCTGAATTTACCTCTGATCCGATGATCTGGAGGACCTGCAGACAACCTTTCAAATAGGTCTCCTCATTTTGGTATAAGTGACTTACTTTACCCATACATTTACCATATGACCTACAATAGAGGGGAAAGCCCCCTAGAGCAGCTTTGGGGTAAGATGGCTACAGCTGTCAGCTTGAATCAGGCAGTAAATGGCATTTACGGCATTTAGCTGATGCTCTTACCCAGAGCGACTTACAAGGTAACTCATATTACAGAGGTTGGCCAACGTACTGCCGGGAAGTCCTGCCCAAGGACTAATTGATGTAGTGCAGAATAGTCACCAAGACCGGGAATCGAACCCCAGTCTTCCACGTGGTGTGGTAGTTCACCTGCAGGTAGGGGTGTTATCTGTTGCACCACACCAACCGGTCAGGCAGCTACACGTACAGTCTAATGCAAAGGTTTGGGCACCTTGGAAAATTACACTGCTGCACATTCTGTTAGTATGATAATAAATAAATATATATATATAGATCATTGCTGTCCAATAAAAAACATGTATCTCCAAACAAGCTTTGAATGGAAGTCTATGTAAAATAAAAGTTTATTCCAAGTAATGTAGAGCATTTCTATTGGTCAATTTCATCAGAATTATCTACACAGTGTACATAAGCAGCTACAGGGCTCTAATAATGGAGTCAACTCAAAACGGACAAAAACTACACATGCTTGTTTGGGGTTTTTTTTTGACAGCAACCATATAAATAAATAAATAAATAAATAAATAAATAAATAAGTATAAATAAATGTGGCATGTGCGAATGTAATGGTACATTAAAAAAATAAATCCATAAAATAAACAGCAGTTCTTTCATTATATTTATTTATTTATTTACATTTATATATATTTTTATATTTATTTTATATATCTTTGTCACGCTCGTGTGTGACAAACTCTAGGGTGGTAATTATCCGACACCCTGACCTGGCACACCCTAATCTAATAGAAAGCCTTCCCTGGACAGTGCAGATACAGCATCTCCAACAAAAGCATAAAAGGATAAACTAATTTTTAATGCGCTTGATTTCAGAAGAAACAGTGAAAGAGCAGGTGTCCCAATACTTTTGTCCTTTTAGTGTATGTTTCTCCATGATCATCGTGATGCAGACCTCAGTAACTGACTGCTAAAAAATCAAGTTGCATCATTGGAACATGTCTCAAACAGTAGGCAGAGCTACTGTAGGCAGAGCTCCCAATGTCGCAAATTTACAAGAGGGCTGTCGGGAACCTGCCGAGTACTTCCCGGAATCGGCGCCAACGAGGAATGTGGTTCTACAGGAGTGATGTAATTCACTAGCGAAAGCAAAACAGAGCTGCTGTCTATCCATGTGTGACCTTCTTCATTAGATATCAGCGCCAAACCTGTGGAGAGACTCCCTCTAATATCGGTGGAAAGACAACGGACCAGATTAGTCCTTTCCAGATATCAGGGGAAAGTTCTGACACAGAAAAGACAGTGTGTGAAATGTGAAAAACACATAACTGCTGGGCTGTTTTGGTCGCCCCACGCTTTGCCCTTTCACTTTGTTGTCTGGTGCTTGGGCAGGCATGGTAACACAACATCCAACTACATGCAAATGATCTGCATTGAGAAAAAGCCCTGACATTTGACTCTTCTGAGTTTACAGTCATCCATCCAGAAATCCCCAAATCCACCCACCTGCAAAATCACCTCTCTCTGAGTAACTGACAACCCTCCGGTATATCTGATAAACATCAGGGCAGTTATGATCTCGTGTTACGCGGCTTTTCAGGAACTTATTAAAAGACCCGACACATCAGCTAACCCATCTTTACTGTCTGGCCAAAAACATAGCTTACTGAATTCACCGCCCCCTGCCCCTCGCCCCTCATATATCATCTAGTCAATTGTGTAAAGGAAATTATTTGCAGCCTTTTTTACGAAGCCTGACAACCGTACTTCTCGATGATGTTTAGGGTTCACATGAAAAACAGGTGAGCGCAGACAGAGGCAGGAAACCACAGCTGAATTCTGCTGAGGTAAATTTCCACTGATCGCTGAGCAAAACGCTTCCACAAATCTCCTTCCACATAACCAATTTACACGCTTACTTTACAGAGAAGAGCGACTTCAGCAGGCAGAGAACCACTGAAACAGTCAGACGAGTCTCTGAGCTGTCGCGGTTCAGTGCTGGAGCATTGACTTTATTAAAGAACCCTTGAGGAACCACTGTTTTAGAGCGCATGGCATCAGTCAGAGACCTCGTTTCTCGCAGGTGCAGGACTGTGCTGTAATACTCTTCAATAATAGGGGGTGTACTTGTATATTTTATAGGTTTTATAATATATAATGTTAATGTTCTAGGAGGAACCTTAAACCAGGGTGGAATAATGTTCTGCTTAGAATGTAGAAGATACAGTTTGTGAGTAAAAAAAGTAAGATTTGTGAAGATCTGAAGAACCTTCACATAATGTCCATGTTCCACTCTGGTTTTAAGGTTCCTTTACATAATGTTAATGTTCTAGGATGAATCCTTACACCAGTGTGGAACCACTTTTTACCCGGAGTGTAGAAGAACCATGTTTTAAATTTTAATTAAAACAAATACATTTAATTACATCAAGAACATTTACATCATGTAAATGTTCTAATTATTAGGGTTTAGGTTTTAGGGTTCCTTCATATAATGTTAATGTTCTAGGAGGAAGCCTTAAACCAGTGTGGAACCACTTAGTATCAGCTGAATGATGATCTTCTCTACAAAATAATTTTCCAAAATGGTTCTATATAGTGGCAAAAATCCTACCTAGAACATTTTTGCTCAGAGCCTAGAACTACTTTTTACTAGAACGTAGAGAAACCATTAAAAAAACAACATCTGTGAAGATCTGTAAAGTAAATGTTCTACACTGGTTTAAGGGTTTCATATAATGTTAATGTTCTAGAGGGAACCCTTCCACCAGTGTAGAACCACTTTTTTGCTTAGAGTGTAAAAGAACCACTTTTTGAACAAAAGAAAATAACAAATCTGTGAAGATCTGAAGAACCTTTACACGATGTAATTGTTCCACTCTGGTTTTAGGGTTCCTTCATATAATGTTAATGTTCTAGGAGGAACCCATAAACCAGTTTTGAACCAGTAGTAGAACCACTTTTTAAATGTTAAAAAAGAGATCTGTGACTGTCTGAGCAACCTTCACATCATGTAAATGTTCTACACCATGTAAGGGTTCCTCCTGGAACATTACCATTATGTGGAGGTTCTTTAGGTTCTTTAAAGTTGTCACGCTCACAGTAATCTCAGGTACAATTCATTTAGAGAATTGGTCTCTTGCAGGTGCAGGGCTGTGCTATAATACTCTGAACTCTTGCAAATAATGTGGGCTTCTCAGAGCCCGACGTCACCAAACTCCCACCATTCCCCCATCCTATGGCTCTCTTATTGTGGGCTTATTTGGACATGGACTAGATAGACTAGGTATACGTGGTTTTGCTGTTTTTGCACCATATATGTATGGTGATTCTGCACCTTGTTATATTTGCAAAATGCTACTATTTGCACTACTGGAAGATGCTGACTGCATTTCATTGCAACAACAATGGCACTGAATCTATCTAGCTATCTATCAACTCTACATCTAAGCCCAGAACCATGATGAACCTTTATTTATAAGAGCGTACGTTTGTAAACAAGGGGCTTTCTACTCTACACTCTTAAAAATAAAGGTGCTTCAAATGGTGTTTGAGAGATGCCACAGAAGAACCATGTTTGGTTCCATGAAGACCTGTGTTTGTAATAGAGAGGTGTGAGTGTGAAGAACATTGTAAATGGTTCTTCAAGGGTTCTTTAATAAAGACAAAGCTCCTGAAATGAAACATGACAACTTATAGAATCATTATAGAAGACCTGAATGGTTCTTTACCTGCTGAAATTGCTGTTCTCTATAAAAGAACCTTTCAAAATGGTTCCTTATAGCAGCAAAAACACTACCTAGAACCTTTTCTACTAAGAGCGTAGAACTACTTTTTGAAGAAGAAGAAGATCTTTTTGAAGATCTGGATGTAAATGTTCTACCCTGATTTAGGGGGTTCTCCATATAATGTTAATGTTCTAGGACAACCCTTATACCAGTATGGAACCACTTTTTTGCTTGGAGTGTAGAAGAACCATTTTTTTTAAATGTTAAAAAAGAGATCTGTGACCGTCTGAGCAACCTTCACATCATGTAAATGTTCTACACCAATGTCAGGGTTCCTCCTGGAACATTACCAATACCACTGTAAGCAGGGTTGTCACACTTCTGCTGTCTACAAAGAACATTTCAAGACTCCTTTCGCTTTCAGAGCTTTCAGAACTTTCAGAGCTTTCAGAGCTGGAGACATGTCTGACATTGTTAGACGTTGCTGGACCTTCTCTGCATGCCTCAGTACCCAACTACGACAGCCGTGCTAACCGCAGAAGGCCATTTATTTACATACACACGCTGTCCTCTCAGTTCCCCCTATGCACGACACCAAACAGCACACCATGTTCAAATGAGTGAGGCCTCCCCAAAGACGCAGGAAGTGGTGAGAATCATTAGCTGAGATGCACAGACATACAAGCGGAGCAACACGTGCCGCAGGAACATGTGTGATTAGGTCAGCGTCGGTTAGACGGGCATGAATGGAAGGAAGAGTGGTGACATGATCAGGTGTTTCCATCCCAGGCTGTCAGGTTTACAGTAATGCAGATACAGTCTCGATGCAGAGAGTTGAACAAAGTCTAAAGTTCAGTTCAGAGCACCTGCAGATGCAACTCACTCCTTCCTCTGGAAGCAGATACAACAAACTTAGCGTATCTCTAGACCTAGGTCCAGGATTGTGTTGGGACTGCCAACTCCAGCTGTAGCTACTAATGCAAAGATCCTGGGGGGGCATCTTACTTTCTGGACCAGAATTTTCCATCTCTACTCCTTCTAGACTTCAGATCCTGTATTCATAAAACTTCTCTGAGCAGTAGTGCTGATCTAGGATCCAGTTTCTCTGTGATTTATGATGACCTTGCTGACAGGAGCAGATCCTAGCTCAGAACTCCTCCTTTGAGAAGCTTTACGAATGCAGGCCCAGATCTACAACCCCTTTAGACAGCGCTAAGCATACGTCGGTCATCTTGCATATGCATGACTGTACTAGTGTACATTGTAAATTTGAAGAACCTTATTAAAGAATGTTCTAAACTAATGAAATGTTTTCATCTAGAACTGTATGTCCAGGCCCAGAACCCTTATGGGAATTCTACAGCAGGTTCTTTGGGCCATACCACTTTTGGCTCCATAAATAACCACATTTGTAATACAGATGTTATACAGAGTGAGGAACCTTTTAAAGGCCTAAAGAACCTTCACTTAATGTAAAAGTTCTTTGCCAATTTAAAGGTTCTCTTCATATCTCTATTGCATTATTATGAAATTATTATTTATGGAATCTAAAGCGCTTCCTCAACGGTATCACTCAAAAAACATCTAAAGCACCTTAATTTGTAAGAATGTAGTGTAGACTTAAATCTTTCCCATCAAGAGCAAATTCATAAAAGTCATACAGAACTACCTGCACACAAGTCCATTCATCTTTAGATACATCTAAATATTGTAATTATGTAAAACCTGTAAGCCTGTAAAGAACTAGAATAATGCTAGGGTTTAAAATGAGGGCTCTATCACAGCTGTTAGTGTTAAATGTGTGAGTGTGACTAACAGTGTTAATTTAACCCTTTTAACCGTTTGCTGTGGTTGTAACCGAAACCTATTTTAAGTGACTAAAAACTTTTAAAGTTTTAGTTACTAGCTTTACTGACATTCTTCAATAAGCCACTGCATTACAACCTAATACTAATATAGAGAAGGTCCCCCTTGTGCTGCCAAAACAGCCCTGACTAGTCAAGGCATGGACTCCACAAGGACCTCTGAAGGCTGAAGGAGATGTCCGGCAGCTAAACTAATGTTAGCAGAAGATCCTTTTAGTCCTGTACGTGTAAGTGAGGTGGGTGGGGCCTCCACGGATCACAACAGACCCTGTAACCAGTCCACCGGTTGGAGCCCTTTTGGAGGGTACTGACCACTGCATACCAGAAACACCCCACAAGACCTGCCTGATGTTTTGGAGATGCTCTGACCCAGTCATTGTCTAGAACAGCACAGTCTGGTTCTTGTCAAAGTGGCTCAGATTCTTATGCTTAACAACACATCATCCCCTTCAAGACCTGACTGTTCACTTGTTGGGTAAAACGTGGATCTCACCCCTTTGGAACCAGATCATCAATGTTATTCACTTCAGGTGTTGGTGGTTTTATTGTTATGGCTGTTATGGTGAATGACTGGCAGTTCTCAGAGGTTGTGATTTATAAACACCAATAAACAGCAGAGAATCACAGGTTTCATTAAAATAGAGTCAGTGCATTGGGGGTGGAGCCACCCTGCTGCATGTTTTCCATGATATCTTCTTATTTATTTATTTTTTTTACTTTATCAGTGATTTTTTTTATATCAGCAAATATTATCATGGCCATTAGAATGTGGTCTTGATGGTTTTACAGCCTACATGTGTCTGTAATACAGTTTTGAATGGTTGTGTATCACTCAAATTAATAGTCTAACCCCCCTCTAGACCTCTTTGAGACATTACACTTCCCATTACAACAGCACAATACAAGACAAGCAGGTCAGCAGCGTCCGGTGCCCAGCTCTCTTACCTGGATCTGGTGGAATATTCTCTTCAGGTTGTGTCTGTGCAGAAAGTTCTGCTCCTGGGTGCAATGCCTCTCCAGCTGAATCAGGAAGTTGTTGAAGAGCACTGTAGCCATGGCCTCATGGTTTGTGGCTGTTTCCCTTCAGAAAACATCACGGGTCAATGTGTAATTTTATCAGATCAGATAATAAAACCATGCTCCTCAAAGGTCTTTGATGACTTCATTTTACGATGCTCACCTAATGTCCTTCACCAACCAGCCCCATTGAAGGTCTATAGGCTAAAAAAAGGGGCAGCCCACTGTCACCACATCCTGCTACCCACGAACTACAGCCTGTTTTCTACACCTCTTCAGGAAACGTGGGCTTATTACACTGATTAATCTCTCTAATATCTTTATTTAGCCAAAATGCCTCGTGACTGTGTTCTTACGCTCTAATAAACTCTCATTCTGGGGGTTTGTGAAGTAGGGCTGACCTAAACAGGCCTATTGTTTATATCAGTATATCATGGCATTGCCGTTCAGTTTTAGTGATATTTTAGAAGTGTACATACTTTTAAATACTTTTAAATTATAAAATTATTTCCATGATATAATGCCTGTTAAACAGTTCGGTTTTAGAACTTTACAGATAACAGATCACAGGTATTTAGCCTCATTTGTTATAAAAGGCTAGTTTAAAATCTATATATCAATAAATGGATAAATAAAGACAGGTAGATAGATAGACAGACCGACCGACCGACCGACAGACAGACAGATA
>NC_132885.1:7247014-7304514 GCF_030463535.1 Salminus brasiliensis | reverse complement strand
TGAAGGGCTGTGGGATTCTTATCCTTGTTCTGATTTGTTTGTAGGTTCCTGATATGCGGAGCCGGGGATTTAGTCAAAGTGTTCAGCACCAGCACAGAAGAGTGCGTCCATGTGCTAGAAGGCCACACAGATCAAGTGACCGGCGTTGCGCTGAATCCTTCCAACCAGCTTCAGGTCTGTATTAATCCCCTTATTTTCCATAGGCAAAGACGTGTTTGTGTTCTGAGCACATGTGTAGTATTGTGCTGGACCACGATGCTTTATTAACGTGGCTTATTATCACAGCCTGATGAGCGGGATTTCCTTTTGATTGGTGGTGTAGTTCACACATGATCTTTTGAAAGTATTGCCCAGCTCTGGTCTGGTCACTGAGCTGCACAGTTTAACGTAGCGCTGGGCAATATGACAATATTTTTTCGCATTGTGATAAATTTAGTTGTAGTGGTACACAGTATGCTTTTATGAGTGTATCGTGAATATCCTCAGTGTTTAAAGAGCACTGGTTAACTGTGTGTTTCATTACAAAGAGTGTAATCAGTCTTTAATTAAATGGAGTGAAGAATATTTTGAGTAAAAATCATGGTGCTCAGTACGGGAAAGTATTTGGACAGCAGTTTTTAAAAATGTACACTTGTCTACATGACAAAATAATGTGATTAATATTGTATCTTGTATATATTTTATATTGTATCTTTAAAAATGTCTTTAAATATAGCAATATAAATTTTTTCCATATCGTCCAGCTCTACTTTAACGTTTTCTCTGCTGTACCGCTCCAGACTCCAGCATAGTGTCAAGTTTGTGAGCCGAAATGAGATTTGTGGTAATCTATGGGACACTTGTCCTTCTTATACATGTGGTTTGAAGAGTTTCAATAATTGGGCTTAAACTTCTCTTTAACCCTGAAATTACTGCCAGAAAGGTAACAGCAGAGTAGTAGTGGTTCCTTGGTTGCTTCATCTATGGATTACATCAAAATGCAAGCAGAACTATTGAGAATTATTTTTGGTTTGGAATATTTTGGGGAGTCCCTCAGGGTTCTAATTTAGGGTCCATGAAACTTTTATTAATTATGACTGTAATGAAGATAGAACTGTAGTCTGGGTGTACGTACAGGGTCTAAGGGGCTAATAAAGCCCTATTCTGATGGGAGTAGGTTTTTTTTTTTTTACATGGGGAGAGGGAGACATTACGTTTTACAACAGCACAGCTGTAAAACCCAGGACCGATTTGCACTGGATAGGAAATCTCAGCATGAATAGCTGAGGTGGGAAAGGCTACTTGATTTACACGCTACTGTCACCACAAAAAAAAAAAACGTCCTGTTACCACTGATGAAGTGTTACAGGATAATAGCCACTCTTAATACCCAGTTATAGTAATGATGACACTCGAGACATTTAAAAAAAACAATAGCATTTACACGAACAGAACTCCTATTCTCTGGCCCGTCTACTGATCATAGTGTTGAACTAGACCTGAGGTATCTGTGCCAGTGCTTCCTCAAGTGGCTTAATACTTCCATAAAAAAAAATTATCTAGACGGTTTACTGATGTGGGAGAATAATGTGGTCTGTAAAAATGACTGACACGGCGCAAACAGACGGGACTAGAATCACTGAGAAACTCTGGTTATAATTATCCCTCCTCCCCCATGTAGAACTAGTCCCATCAGGATAAGGCTAAAATCTTTAAGCAGAGTGTTGAATGGTCATCACACCTGATATTAGATATTATTTTATCTTGGTATTTTATGATACAGGTTGTATAACCCCTGCGTAGTGACCAGTTAAACTCAGGGGCCCTTGAAAATTAGGTCAGTAGTTGTTGTAAATGTGTTGGGTGTAGGGGAAACTGCCCAGGACAGTGATACTCCAGCACCAGGTTTGAGTTTTATTCTCTAAAAGTCTTCTGTCATTATGAAGGAAATTAGGGGGTCCAAGCACTAATGGACACAAAACGCCCAATGGGGTAGAAGATATTTGTTTTATAGATAAAAGATAAAACAACTACCAGCTCTCGTGTTTTGGCAGGCTCTCCGCTATATATATATATATATATATATATATATATATATATATATATATATATATATATATATATATATATATATATATATATATATAGCGGAGAGCCATGAAACTGTTATTATTATATATTAATTAATTAAATAAAAAATTATATATATATATATATAGCGGAGAGCCATGAAACTGTTATTATTATATATTAATTAAATAAATAAAAAATTATATATATATATATATATATATATATATAATTTTTTATTTATTTATTTTTATATAGATATTTTTTACGATATCTGAAAGCAGACGTAACCTTCCAGTTGTCCTCTTTCTCTTCAGGTCTACTCTTGCTCAGCAGATGGCACTGTTAGACTGTGGGACTTTATTGATGGCATCCTCATCAAGGTAAACATGTAAAAGCTGTATGTGAAAAGCCCAAAGCCAAGTGTGGAAGAGTCAAAACCAGTCAAACATCATTATAATCTCTCCCTGTTTATTTTTCTTGTTTTTAGACGTTCACCTTTGGATACCCAGTGTTCTCTATATATGTCTCAGAGAAGCATGTTGGAGTCATTTTTGTTGTTGTTCCCATGGCCGGCGAGAAAGGTGGTAGTACGTATTGCATTATTATTACTAGTCTGTTCTGGTGTGATTCATAATCGCTAGAGAGCCTCTTTTAACACAGTATCTGCTATCAGTAGAAGGTAACAGCTAGTTTTATGAGCCTTTTCTGTTTGGATTAGTCTCATTCAGGCAAGTTTGACTGATTCTGTGTGTGTGTCGTCTTCAGGCGCTTTCCAGTTGGTTGCTCTACATCTTCCCAAAGTGCCGGACCAAGAAGTGGAGGCGAAGGAGGTGTCTGCGGTTTTGTACAATGTCAGCCAAAATCCTAGTTCCACAGCCTTTGGAAGAGGGGTAAGGCTGTTAAGGCAATTTTGGAACAGCTGCAGTTCTCATACATGGCCTCCTGTTATGCAGCTGTGTGTATAAATGAAGACCTCCATTTATACCATATTCAGATCATATCAGAGTACCTTGACTGGGATTAATCCAAGTCACAAATCGACGTAGTTCTTTTGCTATTAAGGAATTCTGCTGGTTTTAGAATAGAGAAAACACACACGTGCAGGGGTGATGTTCTTTGCCTATATTTGAATGGCAGATTAAATTATATATACATTTATATAGAAATTACTATATTTAATATCCCTGGGTTAAATGGATCTGCCATTAAAATGTTCTGTAAATAGGGCTACCACTAACTACTAGTTTTCTATCAGTAAATTTGTCAGCTGTTTTATCGATTTTTATATATATATATATATATATATATATATATATATATATATATATATATATATATATATATATATATTATTCAGATAAACTTTGACATTGTATAATGTATCATGAAATAACGTGCAAAAACATTTAAATGTTACTGTGCAAAACTGTAGGTGTGAACTAGCAATGCCAGCTTGATGAAAACTAAAGCGAGGAACTGAAGTCCGCAGTGCAGTCCAAGTTTCTATTTATAACCCTTATCGAAGTACATTTTGTTTTATCTGTGGCAGTCAAACACAAAGGAAATGTGCTTCAAATAATGAGAAAAAAAGATCCCCTCAAGCACACAGTCGCACACGTTACCACTGACGTTCAGTGCAGAATAAGCCCAGAATCTAGCCTGAGCATTTTCTCTTGTTCATTTATTTGATGGTAAGTTATGAGGCAGCAGGCAGGTGATTTTTTTGGCAATAATAACGGGTGTATGTAGAGGTGAAAATAAAGCAGCAGTGTTTTTACAGTTTCTGGCATCGTCTAGAATAGCACCTGTGTTTTTGCACCAGGTGCTCGTGCATTGCACTAGGGCTGCTGTGGTCTGCCTTCAGACCTTGGCACAGTGCACAAACCACCTTTTTGTTTCATGTGACGTCCTGCAAACAGCAGTTATGAACAGAAGTGGCAGGAAAAGCATTGGTATTTAAATTGAAGCATTTTAGAAATCAATGAAGCTAAATTTACAATAATGAGTTGAAAAACAATGCAGTGGTTTAAAACATTGATATCGTAAGTAAACATTTAGTACTGATAATTCAACCTGGTCACCAAGGAGCACTGTACTGACTCTGTAGTGCATTTGGAAAAGCCAACTGAAAAATGTTCTTATCATTCATCCGAATATTAGCTTGAAAAATCAGTAAAAATAAATAAAACAAAATAAAAAATTAAGTGTATGTATGTGTGTATATATATATATATATTATATGATATGATTTATTTATTTACTTATTTATTTATTTTTGCATTGAAAGTATGAAGCACAAAAACCAAATGACAGACAACATATTGTTAATTAACAACTAACATTTTTACTTTGATTTTAATGTTTTTGCCAAAATGTATAATATAATATTAACTAATATTTTATGTTTAATATATATATATAACTATTGATTAACGAATTGACGAATACAGATAGGATCTGTATTCGTATAGTTTCCTAGAAGACGCTTTTCTGAGTATACTGGTGCAAATCTCTGGTATTATCAGTGTCATTTTTCTATACCAGTTATCTGCTGATATGAGTATGATTCTAATATCATTTTAAATCCCTGCATTTAATATTCTCTCTTTTTGTCGGGTTGTTTTTGTGCATGTCCAGAAAAGCTCTCTAATTGTTTTTATTTATAATTCCTAATTTTAATTTTGAAGTTTAACTTCTGACGTATAATTTATGATTATCTAAGATTTATAGTGGTCTGCTGTTTTGAAATAATACGCAGGCATTAAATTAAGTGACTCTAGAAAGTTCTGGCCATCTGTGAGACAGATTGGACAGTTTTTATATGATATAATGTTGACTAAATAATAGGAAGTGTAACTCGAAGCTTAAATCTCAGCTTATTTGATCTTCAACTGTATGTAACACATTTATTTCTAATATCTCTGCTTACGTTTGTTTTTGTTTGCAGGGTGAATATATCGCCTCTGCTGTGGATCTCCAACTCAGTGTGTATTTCTTCCGGAAGCAGAAAACATACCGGTAAATTGCACACTAACAGTGATGCAGCTCTTCTTTTTATAGATCCTGTGAGGTCAAAGGCGTGCTGGAACATGCTCAGTCACAATGCTGTTTACATGCCTCTATCAGGGGGCCAGCGTTTCCATGTTCTACTCTCTCACCGTTTCCAGTTACCAAGGTGCCTTTTTTTCCAGGGGTGAGGGAGTGGCTGAGTGCGCTGTCTAATTCTCATTTATTTTTAATGAAGGTTTCCTCTAAAGGCCACAGATAAGAAGGGTGCCAAAAATGCCTTCACCTGTGTAGCCTGTCACCCTAAAGATGACTGCATCGCTACTGGACACGAAGACGGCAAGATCCGTCTCTGGTGAGTGAGTGGACTCGAACAGCTCCACTAATTAAGCCCCTCACTTCAATTAAGCCCCTCATGAGTGGGATCATTAGGTCTACCAGAAAAAGGCCACTTTGTAAGGTTAGAGAACCAGTAAACCATTTTAAGCACCTGTTTAGAAAAGTTATACATTATTATTATTATTATTATAATTGCCCTGCACTCTTTATGAAATGTGAATATTGAGATGGTGGCAACTTAAATAAATAAATTAAATAAATAAATGATCTGTTTTGGGGATTTTCTGGGTTTTATGGTTGCATTAAAAACCTTTTTATTTATTTATTTATTTATTTATTTTGTCTGTCTCTTTCACCCTCATGCTCACCCTCTCTATTATTTGCGCAGGAGAAACTTTAATCAGAAGAAAGAGTACACATACTCCACTCAGCACTGGCACCACAATGCTGTGAGCTCCTTGTGTTTCACCCCAGAGGGTAAGTTAGTATCACTGATGCCATTTCAGTAACGGCCAGTCTCATGCCTGACTGTACCAATACAGTTATTTGGAAAAAAGCGACCATAGATGCCTGAATGCAACTTAATATTTTATATAATGCAATATAAACATTTATTTAAAGGTTAGATTTGGGCTTAGATTTAGAGCCACAAACACCTGTTAGAAATAAAATAATAATAACTTAAATACATTGCCACATACATCTGTAAGCCGTGTATATCATTAGGTGGCAATGAACAGTATAGAAATTTATACTCAGTCGTCCCCCAAATTTTCTTGCTCATCAATTTTGTAACATTTTAGCATTGATGTAAAAGACTTTTCTGTGGACCTGGTCTCTGCTAAGTCTTGAGATTACAGTGCAAGTGACAGTCATGGGAAACGAGCACTATGCCCCATCATGGAGCCTGTAAAGCACAAATGCTGATAAAGAAGTAGATTTACCAGATTTATTATAGGTGTAAGGTAGAGCTGGGCTTTATGGCGATATCGTGATAAATATTCTAAGTATATTGAGGATAATGTTAGTGCTTGATAAACACTGATCAGCACAGTAAGAGTTTCACTGTACAGTTAACGGCTTGTTTCTGCTGTGCTTATGACAAATTGACAAATTCTTGAACTGCAGGTTTCATTACTAACAGTGTGATTAGACTGGTTTAATTAGTTGAAGAGCAGCAGATGTTGAGTATAAATCACTGTATTCAGTACAGGAGAGGATCTGAATAGTAGTTTTTAAGAATCTGTCGCTACTGATGGATTTAGTCTGTGATCACATGTATCGCAATAAATATAGTGTGTCGTGAAAAATGTCTTTACCAAATCATCCAGCCCGAGTGTAAAATTCTGGTCTAAAAAGTGAGCTGAATTTGCCTAGTTTTTGAACTGAATTATACTGCAGTTCCCCCTGTGTTTAGCCTAGTTTGCACGATTCAAGCTTGTTCACATGTTCTTTATGAAAGGGTGAGACTGATTAGACTGTGGGTTGTCACAGCTGTATATTGAATATGTGAAACTTGAAATCCACTTCTTTTCATGAGTTCAGGGAATTAAAAGAACTAGCTTTATAATAAAAATTTCTCATTTCTTTTCTTTTTCTTTTTTTGCTGACAAATACTTAAATGGTGTTTTTCTACATAAACAAACATTGCTAATTAATGCATTACTGATATTGTGTGTTTTAAGGTGTTTTAATGAATTGCTTATGCATATGTTCCCCTTAAATAAACTAGAATATTATTATTATTATTATATAATATAATATCAGGTTTTTAAGGAAAACCTTCTGGAACTTTGATTCACCCTTTTTCTGCTACCCGGTCTCCCTGTACAGGCATGCACCTTCTGAGTGGAGGTGTGGAGTCTGTGCTTGTCCAATGGCATTGTGAGGAAATAAACAAGAAGGACTTCCTTCCTCGTCTGGGTGGAGCCATCTCTCATATCTGTGTATCTCCAGATGGACAGATGTACAGCACGAGCCACTCAGACAACAGTAAGAGACTCAACAGATCAGTCGGCTCCAAACTGAACACTGCAGTGAACCCCAGGGCCGTTTCTGAGCTGATGTGACTTTTGCGTTTGGAATAGGCAGTACTGTCGATTCTCAGAAACACAGTATTGATTGTTTAGAAATAGTTTAAATGTAAAGACTGGTGGCCGACAGTGGTTCATTGAGTGTTGTGTTTCAGCCCAGACCACTAGATGGTGGTGCAGTAAACTTTTTTTTTTTTTCTTTTTTACTAAAAGATTGTTTCTTTAAACTGACAGTTTCCTAAAAATTGATTTTAAAAAAGAATCACAGTATATTGCATTGCTTACTGTAGTGCAGTATATCACAGTATTTAGAATCGCACCTACTTTATCATATTTACATTGAAAGAATTTGGCAGATTCTCTCATCCAGAGCCACTTACAAAAGTGCTTTACTGAAAAAAGATCCCGCCGTTCTTAGATACTACTCAAAAGCAGGTACTAGATTAGATACTAACACAAAAGCCAGGATGGAGACCACAGTACACGACACTATACTACACTTTTGATTAATTTTATGTATTTTATGTATTTTATGTAATTTTTTGACTATACACCTAACCAGACATGGCCTTTATTGCCAACTGTCACATTGTTTATAGCAGTGCTTCCCTCAACAGGGGAGTTGAACCCCTAGTCTCCCATGCACCACTATTTGTTTGAGTTCAAAGACTGACAGATTCAGTAATGATTACATACTGTACAGACCTAAAGAGCGTACATGGCATTAAATGATCTGTTTTTAGCTGTAATTCTAATAATGTAGTGTTAAGCTGCGTTCATGTGCAATCAGAATTATAGTAAATACATAAAATACTAAAATAAAATATCACAGTCGTAATTTCTACAGAGTTTCTCAGTTAATGTGACCTCCAACCTTTTTATTATGAATTTAACAGACATTTTAATCTGTAATTTTAAATGCATTTAGCTGCCATTTTTCCTGTCACTTCCAAAAAGCAGGCAAACGCATCATTAGACTGATGATTTTGCAGTTTTCATACATACTGACTCAACACTGTGCTTTCAACTGGAGACCAAAAACTCTTGTTCTGTTGGGCTTTCCTCAGGTCCACCTCATCAGCTAATTATCAAACCCTTTATACATGGGATCAGGTGTGTTGGGTCAGTTCCCAGGAATAGAGTTTAGAACCTCTGCTAAAGCCCCCAAATACCCTTCCTTTCAGGCTTTAGTGCATCTTATGCTGTCTTTGTTTCTACTAGCCGAGGAGTCGGTGAGTCATTCTACCACCTTTTAAAGCTGTGTCTCTCTTCTTTGTGTTCCCCGACAGAGATCAACATCATTCACTGCAGCTTCAAACTCTCAGCGGTGATTCAGGGCCTGGTCAAAGGTGTGCAGTTACAACCTTCCTTACTTCACCGTGACTCAGCTGAAGGATTCTGTAACTTTAAGCCAATATCCTGCTGAGATCGCTTTTGTGTTTTTTCAGGAGACGTTTGGACGGATCTAACAGTTGACTTGCGCACCAAAGCTCTGGTGCTGAACGGAAGGCCGGGCCATCTTCAGTTCTACTCTCTGCAGCAGGACAAGCAGCTTTACAGCGTAAGCCTGCAATAACACACACACACACACTCCCGGCATGCCGGTACAGCTCCAGTTACGGGCTGCAGCGTTGCTGTATTGTGCGTTTTGTCTCCCATGTCTTTGCACCCAGCCCCATACAAGCTTCCGTGGCCAGGAATGCACACCACATTACTGTAATGAAGTCAGCTTTTCTACCAAGACCCCCAAGACTGCATTCGCCTACCTGCACTCTTCAATATAACGGTGCTTTAAATGGCTTTTTTATGGCACTGGTAAACCAGCTTCCTTTCTCTTTGGTCCTCTTTTGACTTTTCGGTAATTGGTTACGTAAAGAACCATGTTTAGAACCTTTTAAAGGTCTAAAGAACCTACACTTCTTTACCAATTTTAAAGGCTTTTCACACTTCACTGCTACAAACATGGTTCTTTAAGTAATCAGAAGTGGTTCTTCTTTGGCATTGGTAAATGAACCATTAATTTCACCATTATTTTGAAATGTGTGTAAAATAATAATCCTGTGTAAGTCTCTTCGGATAAGATCTTTGGCCAAATGGAGTAAATGCCAGCAAACCTCTCACCTGAGTGAAATTTGCCATTTTTAAAGATGAATACATCCTTTATGGGAGTTATTTTGATTTTTGATTGAAATTTTGGAAAGGGGGGTTGGGGAATTCTTGGAATTCATTGGAGAATTCTCAGGGTGAATCCCACTTCTCCTTCAGAAACGCAGCGTAGCAGCAGCTAATGTCATGATTCAGTCCACCTGTAGATATTCTATTTAATGGATCAGAACCAAGGTTGCATTAAGTTTCAGGTTTATTTGTCATTTGCACAACATGTCAGGACATTTATGCATTGAAATGCTTGTGGTGAGGCTTAGGTTGATGCTCTACAGGAGGACAAAACTATATACATACTAAACATATTAAAATAAAGTTATATAAAAATTATATTAAATACAAAATACAAACAAAATATACACAAAATACAGAATATTCAAAGACATGAGGGATCTGTAGAAATTCTTTATGTACATTTATGAGCTAAATATAAAAATGTATGTTCATGTCTATTCCTAATAAAGTGAATTATACAACAGGAATTGTATAATTCACTAATGAAATGTCGTCTTCAGTAGCATCTGTGTAACACTGGGCGAAAAAGGGTTCATTTGTGTAAATGATCAAGCAACCAAGACATCCAGCGAATATTAAGTGGTTTCATCTGAAATTGAAGTAGAACATGTAAAATTGTCTGTCTGTGGACCCATGATTGTAACAGCTATGAGAGCTGAGCTGAGTCTTTAAATTACATACCAGTGGCAGTATTCAGGGTCCAAGCACTGAATGCCATTAAAGGTAAAGGTGCACGTATTTGTCACTGTGCACTGTACAGCGAAATGTGTCCTCCGCATTTAACCCATCTGGTAGTGAACACACACTCACACACACACGTGTTAGGGGCAGTGAGTACACACACACACCCAGAGCGGTGGGCAGCCAACTCCAGCGCCCGGGGAGCAGAGAGGGTAAAGGGCCTTGCTCAAGGGCCCAACAGTGGCAGCTTGCCGAGCCCGGGAATCGAACCCACAACCCTGTTATCGATATCCCGGCACTCTAACCGCTGAGCCACCACTGCCCCATTATGGAGCCTGTAAAGCACAATTGATTTCAGCCTTATTTATTATAGACTTTGAGTCTGAAAAGGAGATTTTATTTATTTTATTATTTAGTTTTTTTGGAAATGACCTGAATTTGCAGTTTCTAAAAACAAATCATTCCATAGCAGTTACTGCTGTGTTTTAGTCTATCATTTTTATATTCAATAATAATAATTAATGTAAATGTTCAAATCACTGAAGTTTATTCAATGAAGTGATGCAGTTGGAGCTCCCTACAGGGGGTTGTTTTCTGGACCTTATCTTTTTTATGTTGTTGGGTTTGTTTTTTTTTGTTTTTTAATTGCTCACGAGTTTTCATGTCCGCAGCGCTCATCAGCACCCCCGCTGCTGAAGCATCAGTTCATTAGGAGTTGTGTTTCTTTTACTTGTTTCTTCTAAGTGGATCAGCTGACGGCGAGCACATGCCTGAGGATGTTTGTATAGAAAGCAGTTTAATTCTGAAAGCGTTAGAAACGCAATTCCTCTATTTCATCTTCCGCTGAAGAACACTGTCTATCTTCACAAGCACACAGTGGCCTGAATATAGTTTTATTTGGTGTAAAAAGCATGACTGGTCCAGGACCTTCCACCCTTGCTAAACACCTTGCTTAGACCCTGCTCTAAATTACACGTGAGTGGGTGAGTGTCCTCACCTCCCCCTCCAATTTACATATGTTGTCAACCAGCCAAGACCTGTTCAGTGTCCACTGGACCTACAAGCTAAAGCAATACAAGTCTTAAGTCTTAGGGGTGGGCGATGTGGTATGAAATAGTGTATCATGGTAGTCCGACTGCTATTCGAACACACTCCCATACTTTACCGTGTTTTTTACTCCGTTTGCTGCTCTGTCCAAATAAAAACGAACAAAATTATACTCTTTTTGTCCAAACATGCAGTTGGTCTGCATAGTATGTAAGTATTGTCAGTATAATATGTGAGTATTGTGTCTCCATACTGACTTCTGTATTTAGTAGTATCTAAGCTTAGAGGGAACTTCTGGATTCTAGTCTATACAAACTAGCTAAGGGTATTTTCGGAGTAAATAGTGAAGCACTTGTGTAAGTCGCTCCGGATAAGAGCTTCTGCTAAATGGCTTCAATGTGAATGTAAATTAAGATTTTCACTATTCGATAAAACTGTCATATTGCCCACCTGTAAAATATCCCAAAAAATACTTGAGAGACCGAAGACGTCTCCTACTTCTACTACTGCAACGTTGGCCTCCAGCTCAAAACTAGAGAAGCAAACGTATCAGCTGGTCAGCTAAAATTAGGATCAGGGGAAAATTGTATGTGACATTTAAGTTCTTCCTTTGTGCTGGCGCCCTGTACTTGAGGAAGTGTACAGAGCATGAACGCTCACGTGGGCCGGTTCTAAGGGGGTCCGCTGTGGGGTTGAACTTGTAAGCATCTTCCTTGTGCAGTCACATGAGCTGTGGGGCTTTTTTTTTTTTATATATATATATATATTTTTTTTTTTTTTTAATGGGAAACTGCCTAGTCATGACTCCATGAAAAAATATTTTGAAGGACCGTTTTTGCTTATGCAGTGATTCTTAGCCTTGTTTCAGCCTTAATATTTAACCACTGTGTTTCAGCTAAGTGACCCCACACAAGCCACAGGTTGAGAATCACTGTGAAGACATATATAAACTTCTCAAATGCAGAACCTCTGAATTTTCCGTCTGCATTTTCTTAAAGTGGCTTCTGGTGCCGTTTGTAAAGTATTTTGACCTTTTCTTTTTTAAACCTGTATGCTGCAGGTGGTTGGTTTTACATTTAGCTGTATGCACGGTTTTCCCTTCCAGCTGGACATTGTGCAGCAGGAGTACATCTATGAGGCAGGACTGGACCAGTTTGAGGTGATGAAGGCAGCGTTCGATGTCCGAGGCACCTGGCTGGCTACGGTGGAGGAGAAGGGTCGCAGCACATCAGATCTGGAGTTTGCTCTGAAACTGTGGGGCTACAATGAAACAGCTCAAAGGTACACCGGTTGTCTTATTAAGCACCTAGTTCTGAAATTCAGCATTCCATCATGTGGCCATGATTTGGTGCTAATCCATCAATGTTCTGCTTAGCTGCTTTAAAAATCCCTATCAAAGGTTTTCTTTTCTTTTTTTTCCCTTTTTGACCTGTACTGTTGCCATGTGTGCCTCTCTAGCTTTGAGCTCAACACCACCATAACGGCCGCCCACCAAGACAGGATTACTTCCTTGTGCTTCAGCCCTTCCACAGAGACCACCATGCTGGTGACCGCAGCCAAGGACGGCCAATTCAAAGTCTGGCTGCTAGTACCAGACTCGGAAACACAGAGTGAGTCCCACCTCCTAGACTTTTATACACACCCGTTTGGAGGGCCGTAATCCAGTTTGAGCTAGTTTTAAAGAATTTGGCACCCTATGTTTTTGGGGCAGAAATGGTCCATCATCTTGGTTGTCCCCATGTCAACCTCACAGAGAACAGTGGTGGTTTGCAAAAATTGAACTGGGAATGCATAGATATCGATTGTTGTCCAGATAAATTGGGTAAAGGCACATACGCTGTGAAGTTGAAGGAGAATTTTGTGCTGGTCTGAGTCACTGTACTGTGTAACAATAGTCCTGCTGCTGCGGGGGGGTATCGGAATTATTGCCATAATGACTTTAGATTAACAGAGACACTAAGGCCTCGTTCCAGTCCAAATTGGATTGGAAAGCCTACTCCTTTCCTCAACTCCCTTCCTCTCAAAACAGCTGTGAACCGTGATAAACAAAGCCTCTGTTTTGGTGGGGGGTGTGTGTGGGGGGGGGGGGGGGCGGCATGTAATGGGGGTCATGAACTTCTCGCTATTGTTCTTGTTTTGGACTTGGTGTTAATGATTTGGAGCTATATGTAAAGCAATTTTCCCCCTCAATCTGGACTTGTGCCTGAATCACCACACACTTGCACTCAAAAATACTGACCAGCTTTTTTTCTATTCATGCTGTAGAGGAGCAGGCCTCCTGGTCATGTGACTACGTGGGCAGCTACCATGGCCTGCGGCCTACAAACTGCTGTTTCTCCAGTGACGGCTCTCTTCTGGCCGTAAGCTTTGAGGAGGTGGTGACCGTGTGGTGTTCAGACACCTGGGGGCTCCTGACGACGCTTTGTCAGCCCCCAGGACCAATCAGGTGAGACATGCAATTCACATATAGTGCATCTATATATCTCTCATATAGATAGATATAGATGCATACACTTTTTGGTGCTGTTTAATTCAGTTCTCTCTGAACAGTGAGAAATTAGGAGAGAAATACAGTGCTATGGGTTACTCTGTTAAGCTAATGCTGCTCAGTCAGCTTCTTGAACATCACAGCCCCAGGCTAGCTCCTGTACTTCCTGCAACTTCTTTAGAATACGAGTCCCTTCAGAAAAAGGATGGAGCAGCTACACCACGTTATAATAGACTAAACCTTCGCACTCATGTGCTCACTGTTAACAGTCTACATTGTGTGATGGAGGAATAGTTCATTGGATTTTTTTATTTGTAAATAAATACATTTCATGGTTTGAACATTGGTGTATTTTAGTATGTCTTATAAAAGTAATAACCCGTTTGCAGTGATATGCAGCATTGCTTTATTTAACCCACTGTCATTCAAGGTAGGTGTGCTTAACACAGTGTTAATTGGTGTACATAAGCTGCCATCATGTGCTAGCTGCATTAGCTGTGAAGGTTTAGCGCATACATCAAGAAGCAAGCATGTCTTGGCTGATTAAATACATTTGAGGGAGAAGAAACATTTGCATAAATGAGTTTTCAGGTCTGCATGATTTCAGAGCCAGGGCCCAGACTAACGGGCTGCTGATTGCGGTTTTAGTCTTCTGTGTTTGGGTGAAATGGCTGAAAAATGAAGCTGGTCAAATTTTAGCAGCAAGCAAAACACTGGGGTGAGTTAGTTTACAAATGTGGAACATCATGGGAACATGATGTAATAGCGAGGGTTTATCTCTGAATCAGCGTATTTGCTAACTGCGGTCTTTTTAGGTCTCACAATGGGATGTTTCTCAGTCAAACCAATGAGCACACATTCACAGCTTCCAGGAGAGCTGTTCACCTTTGGGATTCAGTCGCAAAAACATTGAGGGTGTAGTGATCTGGATTCTGGTGTGCTTCATTTCTGAGTGTAAAAAAATGTACCCATACTCCCCTTCTAATGAGTGTATTTGTCTGCTTTAAGGGGGTGCAGCTGTTGCTGACTCAGTCATTCAGTTGAGCACACATTGGCATAATCTCCATAGAAAAGCATTGCCAAAAGAACTGAAAAGGTCTGGAGCCTTAACTTTCGCAATTTCAATCTTGGGGACCCCACAATATGATTAGTTATGTGAAGGAAAGGAGGGAAAAAAAGAAATTACACCCAATTACATCCCTTTGCCTTTTTAATATGTTTAAACTTATGGAGATATGTCTTTGTTTGAACAATATTGAGAACCCTTATGATAAATAACCTCAATTAGGCGTTTCCTATTCACCTAATTCATTTGGCCAAAGTTTTGGTCTAGGTGTTCTCTGGCAAACTGTAGCCTTGCCCCAATGATTGTTTTTGACATCAAGGGTTTCGTCATTGTACACCTCCCATGAAAATCCAGCTTGCCTGGTCAGTTTCTGATGGTAGATGCTGTGCTTTCACGTCAGCTGTGGCAAGAGCTACCCCTAGGTCCCGTGATGACATCTTCGGACTGTTGCTGTCTTTCTGAAGGCCTCAGAGAGCTCTTTGGATCTGGCCATGGTGATCTTCACCACTCACTTCAACCATCAAGAGCAGACCAGACTAAATGTCTGAGGTTTAAATAAGACAGACTCCTCTCCAACCATGTTCTGATCATCTGCAGCTGATGTTCTGCACCTGCTTCTAATTCTACACATAGTAGAAGTAGAAAGTAATAATACATGTGGGGGTGTTGACCTTTCCCCTTACAAAAAACTGCATTTCTATTTATTATATTTGACTCTTAATTAACTATTGTAATCAGTTGTTTAGTTGTTTTACCTCCATCTCTCAGGGTTGATCAAACGTCCAGATATATATATATATATATATATATATATAAAAGGTGTTTATTGGAGATTTTTTTCACATGACTTTTATATTTTTGTAATTTCCCCATCCAGCCATCACCTTATTCAACTCTACAACTATTATTAAGCTCTGCAAGTGCTGAGCCAGCCCTTCATCACCATGCCAAGTGTCGGTGGTAGAAAGTGCCTGTTACTGTACGTTTAAAGCGGTTTCAGACAGAGTGCGTGCCAGTAAGGGCTTTATGGGATTTGTTGTAGACTGCAGCCTGTAGCACTGAACTGCTGCTGTTGCAACAATTTAAGTGGGTTCATTAATGCATAAAAACAGCTTGACTGTGAATGGCGTTTATTGTTTGATGCTGGGGAAAGTAGTAGTGTTCACAAGGCCTCTTGCTAATCTAGTGAAATATGTCCCGAGAAGTGTGACTGGCTCTTTAGGGTGGGCCGGGATGTGATTGACTGATCTCTGACTGCTTTCGTCCTGCAGGGACCTTTGTTTCGGTCGGCTGAGCTGCTCCAAGTACCTGCTTGCCACCACCACCAAGAACCTCCTCTGCTGGAACCTCCTCACATGCTCATGTCAGTATCTACGTGTGTGTGTGTGTGGTGGAGAATTGCCTGCCACAACGACACTAACTTTGACCTGTACCTTGACCCATTTTGTTTTGGCGAGCGCTATCCTTTAGATGCACCTGGCTGGGTTTGGAAATCTGATTGGGTTGGTTTGTGTATGCATTGTGTTCGAATTGTTGATCGAATGTCTCATGTGCCCTTAGTGGAGTGGAGCACGCCAATGGATGTGCATCTGCTGCGGTCAGACCCCCTGTCTGAAAACGTTGCGGCCTTTTGCTTCCACTCTGGAAGCAGTGACTGTAAGTACACACAAGACCAATATTTCCCCATTCTTTTTACCGTAAAGTAACAAAGCTTCCCATTCTTAGTCCTGTAGAGCACCAGTACTGAGCAATGGAGTGTTTTCCCAGTGTCCATGAACCTGGCTGAACCCTGGAATAACGCTGCGTTCTGAATTGATTTAGTGGTGTTTAATCAGGTGTGTTAATACAGGGATATTCTGGGTCTGGGAGCCACCTGAATAAAAGGTTTGTTTAACCTCTTGAGGTCACTAGTTCAACATAACACTCACCAACATGCCAAGACCTGTGCAATGAATGCCTCAAAACCTAAAAACAGTAGCTCGGGTCAGAGCAACGCCGCCTAGCTGTGGTAGGCAAGCGTCCAGGCTTTTTTCTGTCCTGGCACCGAAGTGGTAGAACGAGCTTCCCCTGGGTGTCTGAGTCGCTTGCTGTCTTCAAACGCAGACTGAAGACCCTCCTTTTCCAAGAGTACTTGGGCGAAGAGTGGAGTATTATGGTCCCCATATTGGCTTGTGTTTAGTCGTGTCTAAGATTAGAGGCATCTTAAATTTTCAGTCTATTCAGACTAGCTGAGGTTATTCTTGAGTAAACAGAAAAGCACTTCTGTTAGTCGCTCTGGAGAAGAGCATCTGCTAAATGCCATAAATGTAAATGGTAGCAGGTCATGTCCAAGAGTAGGCACTCAGTCCAGTCCGGGGATTTGAATGTTGTGATTATTTCCAGGCCAGAGGTATTCAGATCAGTCACCAGGGCTCACAGGTGGTCCATTCTTTTGCTTCAACCCAGTGACTGTAGAAAACATGGACAACACAGCGTCTCTCAAAAGTGAAGTGACCCCGCCCATTACCATGTTTCAGTAAAAAAACAACCCATTTTCCATCTACAATGTCTAATACCAACAGTGTGCTAATATTGCCCCGAACTGGGAATCCAGGGGGAACATCAGCTCTGCTTCTGCGCTGTAAGCTCAATGAAGGTGGTTTAAGACATGCTGGGAGAAAGGGGTGGGTCTATCTATTGAGTAGGGGAGTCTGACTCCACCTCTGGTTGCAAATTTGACAACACGGCAGACAGTTTTGGCTTCATTTCTATAGAACGGAAGGGGATGCAAGCATGCCGTCCATGTCTTTTACAGTCATTGCTTCAACCCAATTAAACCCAGTGATTGAAACGTTGGCCATCCAAGGAGCCCTTGGGACCAGTTGCCACTGCTCCTCTGGGCTGCTGGCCATCCTGCATCCTTAAAAATAGGGGTGCTACAAAGGGTTCATTGAGCAATGAAATGGATGATGGGTGCACCTGGATGGTAGGTGCACCAGATTGATGATGATTAAATAATCAATCAGATTGATATAAGACAGCATAATAAACTGGCAACCAATTGTATACCATTGTTTTGTGAAAGTGAAAGTGGACACGTTGATGGAACATGGTGTTAACTAGGTCTCTCTCCTCTGGACAGTGTTTGTTTTCAGACCCAGCGAGCCCCGACCTCTGTTTACCCAGAAGGCCGTGTGTGAGGGGAAAGTGCAGCGCTGCGTCTTCGCTCCAAGAGCTGAGCCTCTGGACAGCTGTGACGAGAGATTCCAGTGGTTGAACCGATCTCGCCTTTACTTCCTCACAGAGCAAATGGTACCAGTTTAAGGATCATTACACATGTCTAACCCTTTTCTTTGACCTTATACAGATGTTTTTCTTTTATTCTGAGAGACGTGGGCTGTCCTGCTCTGCCCTGCACTTACTGTATATACACTGATTGTGTGTTTACCCCTTTGTTTTAGGAGTTATTGACCTTTAGTACCAGAACAGAGGATGAGAGACTATTGAACTCAAGGAAGCAGGTGAGTCTGTAATCAAAGGTCAAGTCAGATTTATTTGCACTGCATTATTTTACAACCTAATGACACAAAGCAGCTTTACAGAAATGTGGAAACGTAGAATTTCTTCAGGCTGTGGATATTTATGCTCTTTTACAGCTTCTGGTAGACGACAGTGTTGCTGTGACTCCGTTCTACCTGTTGCTAGGCAAACACAAGCCAGAGGAGGAGAAGCTGAACTCTGTGGCCAATCAGGGGGCAGACAGGACCCAGTTGCCCCAGGCATCAGTAGCAGTCAAAGAGGTCAGTGTTCCTGATCACGTGATATTTTATTTATTTATTTGTTTATTTTTTAAAAATGTGCAGTGCTGTAAATGTTTTTGCCCCACCCTCCCTTCCAAATATTGTCTATTTTTGCATATTTGGTACATTTTAAATATTTCAGATCATCCAGCTAATTTTAATATAAGACCGGCAACATGAGGAAATACAGAATGCAACTTGTAAATTATATTTCCATTAATAAAGATGAAGAAAAATGTATTCAAAATCTTTCACCCATGTGAAAAAGTAAATGACCTACAGCTCTAAAAAGGTTGGGTTACGCAACAGGATGATGATTCAAAGCACACAAGCATGTCCACCTCTGAAGGGCACCTTTTGGAGTGACCAGGTTAAAGTCCTCACTATATCCCATTGAAATGCTTTCGCAATTAAACAAACTGTTCAGCGTAGCTGCAAAAAGAAAGAGTGGGACGTTTTCTCCATATTAATGTAAAACGTTTATCGCAATTTTGCGCAAAAGTAGTTATCACCAAGGGTGATACAACCAGTTATTAGGTTTTAGTCAGCCTATAATTATTTTTTCCGTGGGTAATATTAGGTTATATGCATTGTTTTACGAGTGTTTACTCGTCTTTATCCTATATTAAATTAGTTGGATGATCTAAAAGTGGCAGATATGCAAGAATAGAAGAAACATTTGTTTTTGTGTGTGTGTGTGTGTGTGTGTGTGTGTGTGTGTATGTATATATATATATATATATATATATATATATATATATATATATATATATATATATATATATATATAAACTAATTTTACACACACACACACCTCTGGAAAACATTAAGAGACTACCATTTTTTTCCTGAAATGTGTGCATCATCAACCAAAGCTAAGTTATCTGAATTTTTACACTATGAATGGCATAAAGTCTTCCAACAGCAATGTAAAAGACTAGTGGAGAGCCTGCCAAGACATGAGAGCTGTGATTGGCAGTCACCATGGTGATTTCTGAATGCTCAAAGTTCAGATATTAGTACTGTGTTATTTAAATCTGAATAATAACTTATTTGCATTATTTGAGCAGTTGCCATATCTGAAAATAAATGCTCTAAATAGCAAATATTTTTATTTGGAATTTAGGGGGGAATTGTTCGTGGTTTATGAAAAATGCAACGCAAATTTCCCTAAAAACACACACACACACACATATATATATGATTTTACAAGTTTCTTAAAAGGAGGGTTTTTGGTTACTGACTTGTATTCCTTTCTTGGTCTTGTTTGTCCAGTTGCTGCACACCCCAGCCCATGTGCTTCCTGCGGCCTCATTCCTGTGTTCAATGTTTGTCAACTCTCTCCTTATTTCCAACACCAAGGGCAGGTATGGCAGCTTCATCTTCTGTAGAATTTTGGGTCAAAATTCAGCTGCAGCTTTTGCTGCAGTAAAACTGTGCATGTAATATGACTCCACACTTAGAAGCCAGCTTTTCATTATTATTTATTGATTTTTTTTTTTTTTTAATTTTCATTTACGTTACATTTACATATTTCATATTACTTGTATTTTTTCATGCCCCAGTTATCTGTTCACTTTTATTATGGGGCATTCCAAGGTCACTAGTTCCCCTTTAGACTTTCTTTTTATGTGATTGTCCTCAAAAGTCATGCTTCGAGTGTCCTGCTGAGTCATAACAAGGCTTTCAGAGGGGAAGTTACTCCATCATTACAGAGCAGCCTACTGGTGTCCATGTGAAACACAGACATGTTCAGTTTTAACTGAACTGGAACTAAACACATGACCTGCAGTATTGCTGCATTTTGTTTGCACGAGTCTTCCTGATGGAGATCATGCTTTACTATCAGCAGGTCATGTTGCACTGTTCTATCTAGTTGGGGGTCTTTTCCACTTAAACATTTGCATTGCAGTCCTGCTAGGAATGACCTTGTGATGTCTGTCAGCCTAGTGAAATGTATTAATGCCACTTTTTCAGTGATAAATTGACAGTTTCTCATCGTTTTCTTCAGTTTTCCCCTTAAAAGGGGACTATGAGCAAAATGGAAAAAGGTCCACTGCTACATCTGATGTAAACCTGCCTCGTATTGTACTGTACAGTAGTTACAGTAGTCTCTAGAGCAAGGTTTTCTAGTTTTAAAAACTAGGCTGATGAACGAAAAACACTTTAAAGCACCCAAAATATACAGTACTGTGAAAGTGATTGCCTCTTTTCTGAATTTCTAAATGTGTGCATGTTTCAAACTCTGGATGGCATTCTATTTTAAACCAAATAATACATACTGTAACACATAAATAATAATGGATTGGATCACACTACCTATATGAGGTCATGGTGCACTGTTCTATCTACACTGCATTTGTCATGTTTCATATTGTCTAGTTTCTCATCTTCCCGCTCTTAAAGAAGCACAATATAGAAAAATATCTGACGTTCACCCACATGCTCACATCCTACAATGGTGTTGCTGTAGTGTTTTCTGGTGTCCACATTCTGAGGCAGCAAAGCAAGTCCAAAGCCATCACATTACCACCACCATGCTTCCACATGAGATGGCTTTTTTTTTTTTTTTTTTTTTTTTTTTTTTTTCTCCTCCCCCAGACGTAATGAGGCACATGATGCCCAAAAAGTATCAATTTTAAAGAATGTAAATAAATAAATAATATACATTATAGATATTTATTGTTCTACACCTGAGAACTGCAGGTTTTTTTTCAGTGGGATTAAATATATATATATATATATATATATATATATATATATACACACACACACTACTACAGTGGCCGCTAATTTGCTAAATAATCCAACTAAAAATGAAAAATGTGCACTAATTCAGAAATCCAGACACTTTTACACTGCATTGTATTCCAGGATTTCCTCCCCCGTTTCATTGTTGGACAAATTCATTAATTGTGCTGCATGTTGGCCGACTTGTACGAATTTACCCTTGTGCCTCATTCAGCACGTCAGCTAATCAGCAAGGCCTGACATCCAAGGATTCATCCTCCGGCTGTTGTTGTTTACTTCATTCTATGCTTGTTCTGTTTTTCCAAGAGAGGAGAAGGAGCCCTCAGAACTGGATGAAAAGAGTGACGAGGAGGAAGATGATTCCGAGGAGGAAATGGAAACGTGTGACGGGCAGCAGGAAGTCCGGACACAGGGCTCAGTAGAAGAGGCGCCACCACAGCTTTCCAAAGCAGAGGAAAGAGACCTGAGGAGAGTGCGAAAGACTGACTTCAGCTGGGTCACAAGCCTCAGCAGCTCTTAGCCATGAACCTACCCCCATAAACATACACACATACATTTACCACATACACAGACGGCTCCAAAGGTTGTTTTTTTTTATTTTATTTCATTTTAAATGTTGGATCTTCTTCTTTTTGAGCTTGAACGAGAGACTATAGAGGCGAGTGTTTTTTTTTGTTTTTTTTTTGTTTTTTGTTTTTTTTTTTACATTTTACAAAAACAAAAGCTTTGGAGCTGCAGAGCCCTTAAATCAGATCAGTCACTAACTGCTTTAGTCACAGTCAGGCATATTTTCTACCCTCACTGATCCACAACCATTACCTTAACTGCACTCCAATACGGAAGTGAGGAATGCAAGAAATGTGATTTGGTTTCTGTGGATTGCAACAATCTGTTTTTTATTAGTAGTATTTGTTTGTTTGGAAGTATCTGGAGGCGGGATGAGTAGCGAGGGCGCTCTGGGGATTGTAACTCGAACTTTTGTCAAAAAACCAAACCTGTATCATCCATAATTTATAAAAAATGTTTTTGAACAAAAAAAAGGTTGTTGGTTTTTGTGAAATCTGCTGTTTCTTCCAAACCTGCTGTTGAACATGCAGTTCTTCTCTGAACAAAACAGAGGGGAGGTGGGAGAAAGGAGAAGTGTGACTGTTGGGCACTTCTGTCTTCATATTTCTCTTCCCTTTCTCGTCCTGGCCCATCAAGTTCAAAGTCTTAGATGGGGGTGTAGTGCTCAGCAGGGTGTACTGCTTGTACTGAACCAGTGGCCAAAAGAATAATCAGTTTTTAATTGTTTCTCAAAATAAAGTTTTTTTTGTTTGTTTGCTTGTTTTTACTTGTTTTGGTGCCAAAATACTTAAATTCTAGCAAGTCAAGTGGGTTTTATTATCATTTCAACTACATACAGAGTACACAGTGAAACGAAACAACGTTCCTCCAGGACCATGGTGCAACACAGACACAGTGCATACAGAACACAAGTGCAGACAGAGGATAATAAATAATTAGGGGTAGTGTGCAAATTATGCAGTGTGCAATAAATATTGAGTCCAGTGAGGTAGTAATTCTCTACTTCAGTGTTTGGGGGGGGGGGGTCTCTTCATTTTCCACCTTTCAGTTTCATTTGGACCAGTTATTTCAAAATTGCAAAACTGAACATGTAGGACCGATACCTAGTATAAAAATAATTAAACAGGTTTTCCTAACATTTCTGTTACAGTATCTAAATGAGCTTGTATGAGTGGCCTAAAATGAGATACATAAGAGCAATGATAATTGATTTATTTCTGTTCAAATGTGATATTTTAAATAATAATTTAAATAATTTTTTTCTCTTTTGGGTGAGGAAATTCGGTTCAGCAGGGTTCCCATTGATCCCTACAATAATTATAATAAATATTAATACAAATAAAATAATTAGGTAAAAATGGCCATTCAGTGTATGAAGGTGTTTTTGACAATTTCAAGATGCTTAAAAAACATAATTTACACCATGATTATTATGATTATGATCAGAGCAGTTCAACAGTTTAGATGGTTTGGTAACTTTTATCAATAATTAATAAATAGTTCTGATCAGAGGAGGACGGGTCGGGTCCCCCTTGTGAGTCTTGGTTTCTCCCAAAGTTTCTTCCTCCAGCTCTGAGGGAGGTTCTCCTTGCCACTGTCGCCGTTGGCTGCTCACTGGGGTCTTGGATCCTTCATGTCTTACATTATTTCTTTTTTTCCTGTCTTTTATTAATTACTAATTATGTGAAACTGCTTTGTGACGACAACAGTTGTAAAAAGCTATACAAATAAATTTGACTTGACTTGAACAGTCCGACACTTTAAACTTCAGCTGACTGCAGTCCTGTGGGCATAACCTGACCGTGAGGAAAGGGCTGCAGGACAGCAGTATAATATAATGTCAATCACACTGGGAAAAAAGCAAGGATTGAACAAAGTGATTATGAACTAACCGCTTTAAATAGTATTTCTAAATCGTGGATCAACCCTGTTAAGTAACTTCCTGGTGGGCCAAATCAGTCCGCCGCTAGGCCAGCTCAGGACAGCCCTGTCTTACATGATCCAGCTGAGCCATTGCACAGTCGAACTGTGCCCAGGCAGTCACGCACCTTTTACATACATACTACGTGTCTGCTGACATGTTCTACACCCCCCACCCCCACCCTTACACACCTTTCATGGTGTCAGACTGTATGGGGGCTGGGTCCGTCGGCTCACTGTCAAAGGCTTGACTATTTCACATGAGCTGGAAGGTTCCCACTGAGCCCACTTGTGTTTTTAAAGACCCCAGCCAACGATGACATGTAGCTCAGTGGGGATTTGAGCCCAATAAGGTGAGATCAGGCCTGCACTTGAAAGTAGTGCTTTTTTAGTGTTGGGTGTGCTCTTCCTCAAGAGAGCACTGGGTTCATCTTGAACCATCTGTGAACTCTGCACAAGAGTGATGGGGATGAAATCTGGGTCACTGCCTGCATTGACTTTCTCCCCCCGCTCCGCTTCAGAGTCAATTTGCCCAAACAAAGGAGGGTTGGAGCCAGACTCGGGGTTGAGCTCTGAAGCGTATGTGTGGAGGCTCCTTGTGAGTCTTCAGCTGGGCTTGACCTGTGGAATGGAGCATGGCAGGCTGGACCTAGACCGTTCATTCCTACCCGTCTATCATCTATCTGAACAGTTTCAGGGGTCAAAGGTGCTGGTATTTCAGCTCCTGCTCTGCAGGAAGGTGAAGGTGGTTGGACAGTCAGCCTGTGTTTGCTTAGCTCAGTTGACTTCCTCTATGGTTGTAACGTTTAATGTGATGTTAATTGCTTTATGGGTCGACGGAAACGGTCATTTTTCATGTGCGAAACCTCATGGAAATAAATAGAGGCTGTATCTTATCTCTTAGCCGCCTTTATCTCCAGCTCTATAGTTCATGTGACTGGACCTTGACCTTGCCAGATTGAGCGTGCTCGTCTCCTGTGCCAGCGGTTCCTCTGGGGGATTTGCACAAAGCTGCAACCTAAAGGAAGGAAGTTCTTGCCAGTGCTGTTCCTTAAAGTTGGTGAGAATTGTGGAAGTTGAGCATGAACCTTCAGTGGTCATTATGAGTAGGCTCTACTAGAGGCCAGAAAGGTGATGTTTTTGACTCCAAAATCCAATATGGCTGCTGATAACTGAGTAAAATAGTAAAGTACTGAGTAAAATTTGAATATGCTAGTCTTCTGCACCTTCACCATCTTTGGTTTAAATTTTAGTTTGAAAAGCTCAGTTCTTGGACCATTGAGGCAAGTGATCCCAAACTTTTGAATGCTAGTCTATGTGCTGCTACACCTTCATTAATGCTGCTGAGCTACCCCCCAGCCCACAGATTCAGAATGAATAGATTGGAAACATCCAGGGCTAGGCCCACATACAGACACTGAGGCATGTCACCAGGTCCAGCCAGGTCCCGCATTGCTTTGGCTCAGTTCACTGGCCCAGATCATCAAGTGCAGATTATAGCCAGTCCATTAGTCCAGTTTGAAAAAGGCCTCGGAGAAAATGAGCAGTGCAGGAATGTGACCCCACACACACTCAGGCTGCTGAGACCATGCCAGGAAGTTTCTCCTGCCTTCTAACTGTGAGCTGCCTGTTCAGCACTTTGCTAGGGACCAAAGGATACCAATCTAAGAAGCTATAACTTTCTATAATAAGCAGTCCTGGCCTGTATACTTTGGGATTTCTGTTTTAGATTTGACTATTTGATTATTTTTGGGCTGAAATGTTGTTTTTTATTTATTTTATTCAAGTTACTTTCTGCATAATGGAACCATTCAGTCATTGTTCACAGGTGATGGTGACATTAGACTGCATTTAACTACATTACTGAAAGATGATTCATTATGAATCATTATATTGTTATTAATGCACTTACACAGTGTTTACAATAGTTTATTCATATATTATTTATTTATTACATTATTAAACCCACAGTCTGATTTAAATACACACTGGGCTGATGGGTACACAGGGTATGGTGTTAAACAGTGAAATAGTCAACACTCAAAGAAAACCTAGTTTTTTTTAAATGATCTGTAAATTGACACTGTCAACATTGTCAACACTGTCCCACCATACGACACCCCTGCTGGCTCTTATTACCGCCACTGTAAAGAAATCTGAGTCACTCTGAATGCCCTTGTTTACGTCTCAGTGATGAAGGGATTTGATTTACTTTTATACAATAACTGTATGATTATTGTAAGCAGTATAACTTTATTCTAATGCTAAAGGGTAGATTTGGGTACCTGTGACAGTTTACCTGACAGTTTGGCCTGCATTGCTGTGATTTAGGTGACTCAGTGGTGCAGCTGTCCACAGGCTATTTGGAGTTCAAATCCCATCAATGCTGCAACCTCCTCAATAAACAGCTAATTATCTGCTGTGGTTTTGCCAATACTGATAAAAACCATGGACGTCAGTATCGGAACAAGTTATCAGCAAATCAATACAACCAGGCTCTACTCTTTACTCCTTTCTAAACCATATACGCAACATGGACAAAAGTATTGGGACACCTGCTTATTCATTGTTTCTTCTGAAATCAAGGAATCATAAAAATAGCTGATCCTGCTTTTGTTGGAGTAACTGCCTCTACTGTCCAGGGAAGAAGGATTTCTACTAGATTTTGGATGTTAACTGCTGTGAGGATTTGATTGCATTCAGCAACAAGAGCATTACTGAGGTCAGGATTTTGGAAGATCACCACCCCACCTCATCGTCCCAAACTCCCCAACTCATCCCAAAAGTATTGGATGGGGAACCAACCATCATTCCAGAGAACACAGTTCAATGCTGGGGGGCTTTATACCCATCCAGGCATTAGGCATTATGTGCTCCAGAGAGTCCCACACTATTGGTATTACTTCTCTACAGGAACTAGGCAAGCTGTGTGTTTGTGAGAAACCTCAGAGACGTGTCGTGTGGATGAAAGTTTCTTTATTTCAATTTAAAGCGAGCGTGTGCAATCCAACTTCTGGGCTGTTTGCTCTCCCTCCATTGAAGTGGAGTGTTCATCATACTGTCATTTGTGCGCAAAGTCGATTAAGGAGCCAAACCTGCTCAGAACAATACAAATCATGATTGTGTGTATTTGCTTTTAGGGTAATGTCACATTGATCTGGATGTAAGCTCTGTCTTTTGTTCCAGCATATAGAAGTGGTACATGTTTCGCTGATAACACTACAGAACCGCAGCTGGGAGGAGGAGCAAATCCGAGAAGCTTTTCATTTCAAACTAGCATTGAACACCTGAATAAAAAAAAACTTTACAGATATACAAACAAAAAAATGGATATACACAACACAGTGACATGACACACAAATCATTTTCACACACATTCACCAATGTAGTAAAATTGCCACGTTTGAGAAAAGGAGAGAATTCAAAGAGTCTAACGAAAGAGTCCTGATAGAGCTCAAGTGATCAGTGCCCTGTTGCTGGAAATGTGCTTGACTTTACATTTCTGGGCTGAACTTCAACGCTGAAGATCAACATTAGGTCGTAACACCTGCGTTTCAGCAGAGGCCAGCTGCCCTTAGCCAAAGAAAACCCCAACATAGCAGTCCTCCGCCGGAGTGCTGACTCAGCATTCTGCCCCAACAGCAGAATAATGCCCTCCCTGTTCCCTGCATATGGCCGACCCATGCTGCTCTCCGACCTCGACGTTATACAACTGTTACGAAAAGGTCCGCATGCTTTCAGCTGCGGTTTCCAGCAGGGGAGGTCATTTCACCAAGTCTGCGCTTTCTGGTTTGGCAGGTTAGGCAACACCTAGCACCAAACGTGGGCTACAATAAGCGGCAGTGTTTACTTTCTGCTCAGGAAATGTCTGGAGCGACAAGTCTGCTGAACCTGCAAGGTGGAAACTCTTTGGGGGGAAAGGAAAGGGAGGTCACATGAGCCAGCGTGGTTATTCCGAACGTGCTGTTACTTCTCGGAATTGTGTTTTGGGAAGATGTTTCAGGTGAGGCGGAGGAAAAGGTTCAGGCTTATCTTGGCTGGGCAGTTGGTTAGCTGATGCAGGACCGCTCCCATTAACTCCCAAACTCTTTGCTATTGTTGGTGCGAGAAGGCAATGACTGAAAGTTGTGCAAAGTGTATTTTTCAACGAATCAGGAAGGCCTGAAGATGCATTGCTCGAAGTCTAAATTACGTAAAGTGCTTGTGTAACAATCTAATGAGGAAAAAAAAAGAAGACTACCAATAGAATCATCTTATGAAATCAAGCAGACATAAAGTGTGAGCTACAGTGGTTGGGGTTTAGGGTTAAGTTGCCATTGGGGGGATTTCTTTTTAAGTGCACCAGGGCCTTCAGCAGAAAAGTCAACAGAAACGGCTACACAATATCAGTTCGCACCAATAACATCTGGAATGTACTAAAGCAGACAAACGGTTGTTGTTATTCCCTCACTTCCTCAAGCTGAAAAATTGAATTCCACTTTGGATAAGTGTAAAAAAAAACAAAAACAGTGTTTATATATTCGAATACGTGAGTGCATAGCTTTCGCATAACATATTAGCACCACCAAAGCTGAAAACATCGACTATAGATGTTATAATAATATTCCTGAATGAGTAACTTCTATAAATCCTCTACATATTTAAGCATGCATTTGCTATGAACAATCAGGCAAAAAAAGGTCAAATAAATATCCCTGTGTTGTAGGTATACACAGTCACACAGGTCACAAGCAACACGGCGCAGCAGCCAGACGTACTGTAGAATTAAACACGCTACAGCAGCCGAGCGTACTGGAGAACTAATGACTGATGAAGGCAGTTTTGTGTTTCTTTCTTTCCTCAGAAACACAAAGCATGCAAAAAAAAAAAAGCAAGAGAGGCCGAAAGCTCAGCTTCCAAGCTTCACGGGCCTGTGCAGAACGCAGTGTGCCTGCTCTACTTGGCTAATATAGCTTATGCCTAATGAGATCTACGCTGGCGGAGGCTTTGGGTTAAACTAAACTGTGTGTATATACATTTATATATATATATATATATATATATATATATATATATATACTAGCTCTGCAAGCATGTTAGTACAATATGGATCCCTTGCGCAGTGACTCTGAGTAAGAGAGTAATACAGATATCATCGTATTGAGGGGTAGCGTCTTTTTAACAGCTTACACGGCAAGTGAGGGAGGGTCATCCGTTTTCTGCTCGGGCGAACAGCACAGGAAAAGCCGACTCCTGAGGCTCTTGAAGGCAAACCTAAAGTACATCATGTGCCCCATGGCGACGAAGGAGACGGAGATGATGACCAGCAGGCCGAAGGCTTCTTGGTTAGGCGCCAGGATGACCATGACAAAGTGCAGCAGGTCGAGGAGGTAGTTCATGGAGTTCTGGACGCCGTTGATCACCCCGCGTTCGGCCTCGGCCACATTCTCTTGGATAAGCTGGGTCACAGTCAAGTCAAAAGACCAAAGACCTGAAAAAGCAAGAAATCAGGAAATGAGTCACCAAGTGTCATGCAGCTCTTTTACTGCCACATAAACACAGCAGATCAGCAGACGCTATGATCGATTGGCATCAAAGGTTGGCTTTATAGCTGTCGGGTCGTACTGACATCCTACTGCTGCTTTCTGACTCCAGTAATGCAGCAATTAAGATAAAATAGAAGTGCATGAACGTGCATTTTTCTAAACGTCAAGATATTTAAAGTGGTACTTCAGTGAAAACGTACACCTCCTACATTCTTTCTCCTAGCCCCAAACGTAGCCGATCAGACAAGACATGCTTGGTATCCAAAGTCTAACTTCAAGGCTAATGTGTCTAAACAATGGGACAGCATATACCCCACCAAATAGCACTGACCAAACTGCATGCCTAAATCCTTACTCACTTGCTCCCAATGTCCCAATTTTGCCAAACTATACATTGTAACATTTAATCATATTAAGAAGTAGTAAACACACTCTCTGTAGAGTGTGGCCTCTGTATCAGTGTGACCTGTGCAAAGCTTTAGGCACTCTAAGCATAGACTTAGCATAGACTACTGCAATTAGAAGCAGTCAGCTGAATCACATTTCCAAGCTTTACATACTCTCCGACTTCTCAAACCTTGTGCTATGACTTCGTAATCACAGGCCCCTCTGAGTAACTGTCAAAATATCTGGGAACAAAGTAATCAGTGCCCCCAAGGCAGCAGAAGGCTGTTAAAAAATGGCCAATAAAGGGGTTTCAGTAGTTTGTGTTTCTACAGGGCAACATATTAAGAAGTAGGAGTTATGGGGAACTGTGAGATCTGGAAGACCAACAAAACTCACGAAAAGAGCTGCTCATATGCTGGCCAGAATCCAAACGAAAGTCAAAAAGCTGGTCTACTGTGTAACAAAGCTCAAAATTTGAGAAGCCAGATGAGTTTTGGTTACACGTGCTGTGGACTAATAAGGTCGAAACAACCCCATTTGGCCACAATCAGCAATTTAGCATTTCATGAAAAGAACACCTTGCCAACTGTGATGCATGAGGGGCGGATCTGTCATGCTATGGGGTTGTGTTGCTGCCAGTGGCTTTGGCAATACTGCATGGGTGGATTTTTTTATTTTAAATGGCCCTCACAGTCCCCTGACCTAAACATTACAGAAAACTTGTAGTTAAACAGGTTGTGCATGTTGTGCATGAATTTCTCAGAATGTGAGGCATTAAGAAAAAATGTTCAACTACATAAGATACCCTTTTGCACCGGCCACACTGATGATATAGACTTTTTTATTCTTTTATGTTATAAAGGACAGAGTAACTGTGATTGAGCATTATTAAAAAAAAATGTCTGAGGCAAAAAGTTTACTACTCTAATAAAAAATATATACAGTGTGTATTTTGGGCTTAAGTCTATACCTATTAATATATCTATAAAATAGTATTGCATTTGTAATTCATAGTTAAAAAGTCTGTGTAATACGAATACAGATATATTAAGATAAATGTCTATCTACTGCCTTTGACATGCCATTGACCCAAAATACCCACAGTGTTGCATTCCTACCTCAAATTGCATGAATGTGTTGTGTAAAGACGTTTGTCCATAAAGAACAAACAGAGAAATAACATTAGAGGAATAGGTTTGTAAAATTATTCTACTTACTGCACGTCTACTTACCAACTCTAGCAGCAATAACTCCAGCAAACAGGAGACTGACAGACAGGTAGGACTCGATATGTGGAACCTCCTCGGAGTGCATGGTGGAGATGTTGAGCAGGCCCTGTACATCTGTGGTGACCATGCTGGCATCGGTGGGGCCCTCGGGCAGGGGAGCGTTGTCGCCCAGCAGATGGCTGACCATGCTCTGGAAAGGAGATACGCTCAGGTCGAAGGGGCTGCCAGGGGCGAAGACGGACACCACGCAGAGCGTCAGGCAGGACAGCTGGGCCATTCCGGCGATGAAACCGGTCCGGATCAGGCCGCACTTCTTTCTCACCCAGGTGAAGGCCACCGTCCCGCAGATGCCCGACACGGCCGAGGCGCCCATGAGCAGGCTGAGGATGGAGCCGTTGAGGCCCTGGGTGTAGGCGTAGCCTGTGGTGATGCAGTCGAAGCCCAGTACGGTCATGTAGAGGAAAGCCAGGGACATTCCAGCAAAGAAAATGGACTGGTTATAGTACGCCACCCAGCCGTCCCGGAAGGTGCGGAGGGGTTCAGACATCTGGTAGCAGCAACCTGGGTTCTGCTCTTTAGCAGACTTCACAGCAGATTCATTCATCAGCTGAGAACCTTCGGCCGGGCCTTCTGTGTTCTCCAGTTCTGAGAAAAACAAAACACGATACAAGCATATCAGCATATCAGTCACGTGAGACTGAGTGTGCCTCATTAGATACCAATGAGCTGTTTTTTTCCATCATAATTTGCTTTAAAATGAGAAAAATATCATTAAAAACACAAAAGAAAAGATAACAGTATATCAGTCACAGGTCTTTCATAAGAGAAAGTCATATTTCGCAACCACAAGACCCACAGGACAAGCATGCTGATCTAGGATCAGCCTTGTGTTATCTAATAAACACTGTAGTATGAAGGAAGGACTCTTTCAGACACTAATGAATAAGGGCCTAAGGACGTAAACAGTGTAAATAATAGGACAGTAAGAAGCTCTCTTATATAAACAGAGGAAAATAATACATAATACTCTCTCTCTCTTTCTTTATAGGCAGGAAGAGTATTAGTAAAGCCACAAAGGAAAACAAATCTGCTGAGTCATGATGAGTGTTTCATAAGACAAGCTGTTATCTCGCAACCGCTTCCATTCGTTTTCATCAACGGCTTGCAAAACAGCACTGTAAAAAAAAAGAGAGGAAAAGAAGACGACTACAAAGGACCCACCTTTCTGAATGCTGAGCTGTTTCAACTCCTGGTCGCCAGTGTCCTTCTGGCCTGCCTTGATGGCAAGCGCTGGGGTCTTCTGGTAGACCTTCCAGAGAAGGAAGTATTCCAGACACATGGAGCAGAGGTTCCAGCCAGCGATGAAACCACAGCCCATGAAATGGGAACCGAAGGACATGATCTGGCCCACCAGCATGGGAGCCAGAATATTGGTCAGTTGGTCGATGATTCTCACCGTGGCGTTCATGTCTACAACAGAAAAACAAAGGGCCACAAACTTGAGTCAGTGAGTAGTTTATGTGAGCTGCACCTGCCTACATTGCCTGTAGCTCTATAATAAAGTCCCACAGTAACTGCATGGTCCCTGCAGGGTTACCAGGTTCATCTGAGACATCTTAATAGCTTTCATTGAGGACATGTGGAGTTCATTCGCCCGATGGACCTCCGGAACCACCGTTAAATCCGGTTCCAACGGTCGACCCGGGAAGGGGATTAAATAACAGGAAGTCTAAGATTGTTTTATTAGCCGGAGGAAAGGAGTTATAAAATAGTTGGGGCTCAAAGGTAGCAGCTCTTCTGTTTATCCAGTATCATGAGTGGGGAAAAACAAAACTGCTGAAGCCTGACCTGCCAGGCTGCTCCGGTCATCTCCAGCAACCACCACCACCCAGTCCCGCTGAATAGTGATGGACATGGCAGTACTGGCCAGATTCGCAATGTTGGCGATGGTGATGACCATAATGTAGCATGTCGTCTGTAAGGGAGAAAACAACACTGCTGTTAAATTCAAATCCCACATTCAACATTTCCTGGTATTTTATATTCCCCTGTGCCTTTAAGACTGATACACTACATGGACAAAAGTATTGGGACACCTGCTTGATTGTTTCTTCTGAAATTAAGGATATTAAAAAAGAGTTTATCCTGCTTCTGTTGGGGTAACTGTCTCTACTGTCCAGGGAAGAAGGCTTCCTGCTAGATTTTGGAGGTGCATTGCAGTGAGGATTTGATTGCATTCAGCGCCAAGATCGTTAGTGAGGTCAGGATGTTGGCGATGACGATCACCACCCATCTCACAGTTCCAGTGCTCCACACTTCAGTGCTGGGGGGCTTTTAACCCATGTACCCCAGGCATGGTGCCAATAGGCGCAATACTTCTCTACAGGCACCAGTCAATATGTACATCTGTGTCAGCAATGGGTGCAACTTGAAGTAGCTGAATGCATTCATTAGAAGAGATGTCCACAAACATTTGGACATATAGCGTAGCTGTAAATGACCTCTGTTCTCAGTGGAAGCCCTGTATTGTGCCTCAATTCAAAAAGCAGTCTGGGTTGAAACACTACACTAACTTCTGCATGAGCTTCAGCCAGGTAGGAACAGCTGTAGAAAGTAGGTGAGATCTTATGAGCTAGTCTGAAGAACAGAGCTTGGTTCCTCTAAGTTTCTCCTGGACTCATGTGTTCAACTGCATTAGCAGTATCAGCAGCAGCTCACCTGATTTACCATCATTAAGCCCTGAGTTACCACCAAACCAGGCGTTGATCTGAGGAGAACTCTAAATAATACCAGACTACATGAGAGAGGAGAACTTTGGAGATGTTCTAATGATGAACACAGTGATGGAGAACCACCACCACCACTTTCTGGAGGAGTGTTATTATTAGTGTTTATTCTAATATCAGTGTTTTACTGAGGAAATAAACACACACTGCTCAGATAAGCGGCTTGCTCTGCTGCCTGAATGATTTGCACAGTACTGCATATCACTGAAACACACTAATACTGAAATTCCGTACAGGTGACATATCAGGTTGAGGAGAGACCCATGAAACAGTGTAGACAATGATGAAAAAAGAACTCACTCTCGATTACACACTACTAGACCTACTGCTACTAATAACAGTAATACACTGTGTCAAAATGTGGTTATGAGGTTTTCTCGCAGCAGCAATGAGCTATTTAGAGGGATGAATGCTTTCCCGCGTTTCAGGAGCGCTCCAGAACAAAAACAACAACAATGGTCAGACGCTGTTTGCCTTATGGCTGCTCCATTACCCCAGTGACAGTGAGAAACATGGCTGTGCTGTTTTGTGTTGTCGAGTTAAAACTGTGCCACACTAAAGCTACACATGCTGCACGTCTCCCTTACACACGAGCCCTCCGAGTCCTGCTGACAGTGCAGTCAGAAGGGCCATTTCGCTCTCATGTTCCGTCAAATACACACAGACACACAGACACTCTTCGCCTGACAGAGGCCTCTTAAAAATAGAATTGAAATGTGGGTAAAAACTACAAAAAAAAGGGCCATTTAACCCTTTAAAGGCCCAAATTAGGGCAGATTTGATATATAACTGCCATTTCTGACTATTACTTCAGCCTACAACAGCTCAGCACACGCACTAATGCTGAGTTTACGAGGAGCGTTTCGGCCCTGGCTGCTTTTTAAATGAGGCCAAATAGAACAGAGGTTATTTACACATATATCTATAGTCTTAAAGTTACAGTGCTAACATTAATTCTCACTGTTTTTGCTACAGAAATCCACACTAATGTCATAAACGGAAAGGAAAAAGAGGGACTTTTAACCTCACGTAGTTAAAAGACTCACATAGACCATTTATGACTACTCAAATTACATATTCGTTACATAGTAATTACCAAACTATCCATAGTAATTACAGAATAATAAGGCTTAGGATTAATAAGGAATATCAGGCCTGCAGTTTAAACCCTTAAACCCTTTAAAAGCTCCAGACTACAACTCCTCACTTTTAACTCTTAACTACATACCCTGCATATTACGTCTAAAGGTAAGAAGAAATTTGAAGTAGTTAGTTACTAAATATTAATATATCTATGCATTAAGCCTAGGCACAAAGGGTTAACGGACTAAAGCACCGAAAATCTAACAACGACTACACCTGACTACAGCAGCCTGTTAGAAGAAGTTCATATTTCTTCATATTTTACAGTTCTGAGCTAATCATCACACCGGTTCAAGAGGTTCAGAGTCATGAGAGCTACAGCAAGACAATTATTGATCATCACAACTCACTGCAATGACCCCACGTTATGATATGACAAGCCGCTAGTTCATTTAATGTAGCAGGACTACAGTTCTACATTACTCACAAGCAACCAGCCACTGTAGAGGATGGTGAGCTGTTCCTTGAACTGGAAGACCACCATCAGTAGGATGCCGCACAGGATAACTGAACAGTTCTGGACGAGCAGGGAGGTCTGGGCCACTGGAGTGAAAGAGAGAAATCATCTGTTAGCCTTTTTTTATTAATATTATATTTATTATTATGGAAAAGAATTATCCTCGCAAAGGTCCTTAACATGCTTTTACGTTCAAAACAATAATAAATAAGAGCCAAGAGTTGTACCCTTGAGTCGAGGGTTTTTGTCCACCCAGTCCCCAATGATGGCGCCCAGTAAGAGAACCGAGCCGGCCACCACCAGGCCATACACAGCCGTCAGGAGCAAACTGTTGCCATACAGCTCCACCAGAAACACGGCAACGGCGAAATTCCACATACGATCCCCCTGAAAAGCAGAAGCAAGGTGAGTGGACGCAGGATAAGGGACATCTCAGGATCTGACACACGGGACGGCTGGTCATCGTTTGGGTTTATCCAAGATCCTGACTACTCAGGTGTGCACACTTCAGGTACTACTTTTTTGTTGTTGTCCATTGAGCCGCTCTCCGCACTGCAGCCTCAGCTTTGCTCAGCATTCCTGGCTGACAGAAGTGGAACCTGACATGATCTCTGGCTGTTGTAGTCCATGCACTTTAGGGCTGGAGCTCAAAAGAAGCCGCTGTCAGCAAGATTGCAGCCTATTTGTCAGCAAAGCTGGGGACTGCAGGCAGGATGCGTTATGACACCACCTGTGTACACCTGTGGGAACTGGTCAAGCTGGGCAAACGTACAGGTTTGCATGCTTGCATGCAAATGTGCAGCTTTTTGAGGCTCGAGGAACACTCACCCAAGTTGACAGGGCATGTCCAAGGTAGATTAGGAACTTTGCAGATGTGAAGAAATCACGGACAGCGTCTGCAAAGGAATACACAGGACTTTAACAGGACTTTAACAGGACTTTAACAGGACTTTAAGTATTGCTTCTGCAAGGCCATATTTTGTTGTGCATTGAAACATAGCTATTTAATTTAGAGCTTCAGCATTAAATCTATATATATATGTAAAATAAAATAATAATAATTAAATAATAAAAAAAAACTTACCACAACAGGGTTTCTTGGGTGTACCGTTTTCCATGTCGTTGTATTTATTTTTCCTTGTGCAAAAAAAAAAAATAGTAGTCTAGTCTGTTTATCCCTTCGTGTCAAATAATCCCCAACAAAGAAATTACAGGACAAAAAAAGATATTTCCTACGAAACAGCGCGAATTTTCTCTTCTCTCCCCTCCAAACTTAGCTATCACTGTAGCTGAAGTTGGAAAGAAATAACCCCCGGTGGAGGCTTGCTGTTTAAAGCGTTAAAAAGGAGAAAAACGAGCCGCTTCTCAGCCTTAATTCCCCGCTCCGCTCAGAGCCCTCTGCTCCCTCCGAGCAGCTCGCCGTGTTTATGAACGCCAGGCGCATGCGCACGGCGGCGTCCCTGGGCGCGGTCACGTGACCCGCCCCCACAAACAGGGCTGCCCTGTTTTGAAGGGAGAACAGCCCACCCATCCTGTGCCATTGTCTTTACTTTCTTACCTCATGCTTTTGCACAATAGTTTGATGTACTTGTTTGAAACCTTAGCAATCCCTGTCCTGTGTTTTTTTTTTATTATCTTATAGCATGTATGTATGGCACAAGCTTAGTGCTTAGTCCTTAGTCCTTAGGCCATAAACTTTTCGCGACAGAACAAACGACAGAACCTTATTAGGAGGTAGTTTCTGTTGGCAAGCAATATCCATGTGTGTTTACTCAGAAGAAATACCCCCCCCTCCCATTCCCAAACCTCACACTCCCATAACATAGTCCCATATTCACTGAGGTCATCCTGCCTTAACCTCAGGCCAGGGCAACCGCAGGAATGTGTGGTCTATTTAAATTATGTCACCTCTCTGTGTACCTGATGTAAGCTACTCCCTGCTTAAAGCCCTGTGTCGCCGTGACTGGAGTTCAGGAGCTTGAGAGGGAGAATACAGTGGCCTTCTTTGCATGTAGTGTAATTGATAGGCCGTTACAACAATCTATTGTAGTACTATGCGTTTATACACTCAGCGAGCAGTTTATTTATTAGGAATACTCTCGAAACAGCTGCAGTTCGTGGCATGGATTCAAGCAGATGCTGGAAATGTTTGTTTGAGATTCTGGTCCATGTTGAAATGAACGATTGCATCACACAATTCCTGCTGATTTTTCTACCACACCCCAAAAGTGATCTTCAGATATGGTGACTGGGATGAACACTGAAGAACATTAATCCCAGCATGATAATCCACCAAAGTCACAAAGCGAAAGTCTCTCAAACTGAAGCTTAGACATTAAAAAAGGGTCAATTAGGCCATGAGGGGATGTCACTACTCAAATAGGCTGCTTGACTGGCATCAACAGGCCCGAAGTGTGCTCGACTGTTGACACCAGGCAGGTTCGGTCCATGAATTTGAGGTGTTAGTATCCTACCCTCTGTGTACCTCAGTTTGTATGGCCACTGCAGCCTCAGCTTTCTGTTCTTGACTGATAGAAGTGAAACCTGACATGGTGTTCTGCTGTTGCAGCTCATCAATCCTGGACTCTTTTCTGGTCGCCACAATTGTGGAAATCATATGAGTTATCATAGCCTTTCTGTCAGTTCCAACCAGCCTGGTCAGTCTCTGTTGACCTCTCTCATCAACAAGGCGTTTCCATCTGCAGAACTGACACTATCTGGATGTTTCTCTGTTCTAGAAATCCTCAAACCAGCCCACCTAAAACCAACAATCATTCCACTTTCAAATTTAATGACATGTTCCTGATGGTTGATGGTGAACATCAACCTAATTAGTCTTGCAATTTTACACAAGATGCAATTTAGCATGTTCAATGTAATAAGCAGGCAAGACCCTGGATAAGCTGGATGCATATTTGTTTGGGGAGCTCAGGCTTGCTTACATGTAGCCTAAGCAGAGTCCTTCAGATCTGTGCTCTGTGTACCAGCGCTTGTCTCTTTTATTGATTGTCTACCTGGAACCACGGCAGCTTATCAGTCATATAAACGTGACACAGGTCTCTAGCTAAAAGAGCTGAGCTTTCACTCAGCAGAGACAGATGTTCATACCTGACTTGGATTTCATAATAGTAGTAGGCCCAAACACTATGCCATTCACTGGCATGAACATTTACAGAATGTGATCAGAGGGAGGTAAAGGATCAGAGACTTTAACCTATGAACCCTTGACATATTTCTGAGGTTTTATTTTTAAGACCTACTAATCAGTAGCTAATAATTATTCAGTAAATACTATAAACCACTCAGTGACTGATAGGTGACGTGTCGTTTGAGGGAAAGGAGCTGAAGTATGGGCCCACATACAGGCCTTTAGGGTTTCAAGAGCTATAAAATGATTGGTATCATATGTTTAGATGCTTAGATAGATATTTCAAGCCACTATTTGATTTATGTATTTATTAATTTAGGTCATACAGGACTACTGCACTAAAATATCTGCATTTTCTTCATTCATGCATACTAATTATTCAGTAGCTATTATAAATTACAGAGCAATTACTATGTAATATGGGTTATTTAAGAGGAAGAAGGCCCACAAACAGGCCTGTAGTGTTGAAAGGGTTAAACAACATTGCTCCGAGGCTGCAAATCTCTAAAAACATGCACACCGAACTGATCACATGGAAACGGCAGCGAGTTCCCATGTGGTTATCACAGTGTTTTCATTACTCCTGAATGGAGGATTAAGGAGTATGAGTTTTCTACCCGTTTGTGCCATTCTAGCCCTTTCAGACGCACTTTCTCCCAGTAAAAAACTTCACACAGAACAGCAATGTAACATGAGAGCATGTTGTTTTCATCCATCTATAAGCCAGGCTATTCTCAGGCCCACATGGCTGCAGTGCTCGTAGTACTGAGCAGCTCTTTAGTCAGCAGAACTTTGGAGCACTGACAGCCATTTCCAAACAGCTTGGCTTGGATTCCTCCTCACTCGAATTCGAGGTCTTTTCTATTTAGGTCACTGCACTCACTCTCTCCAGCATTTTACTAACACAAAAAGCCCTGAAGTTTGATGACTGTGCTCGAAAACGCTGCAGAGAATCCATACAACTCAACAGCAAGCTGTAACGGGGGACGTTTCCCGGTTTCTTTTCCGCTTTTGTGTATTATGTATTATTGGGGTGCCTTTTTGTTGGGTCACTTCTCTAAAAAGCAACTGGTTTGATCCTGAGAGACAGGCCCCTCTGGATGGATGATGTGCTGAGTATCTCACTATGGTTATGCTGACTAAGCAAGGCCTTGGAGAAGTGCATGCTTTCAGATGTGATCACGTGAAGGGGTCTAGAATCTGGAAAGGACCGGTAGGATCATATAAATCAAGGGTATTATTAGGGAGTTTGGCCCTGCTTTACTCTTCTGTGAAAGCTTTGCACTAGATCTTGGAACATTGCTGTGAATATTAGACTGCATTCAGCCACAAGAGCATAATTGATGTTGGGCGATCAGTTCTGCACGCCTATTCATCTCACCAGTATTGGACTGAGGTCTAGCACAGCAGAGGATGCAGCTCCACTGCTCCACAGTCCAATTCTGAGGGGCTTTATACGCCTTTATACCCTAGCTTACGCTTGCCATTGGGCATAGTGACCTCAGGCTCGTGTATGGCAGCTCCAGAGCATCCTATTCTATCGGCAGTGCTTTACTATTTACTATGGAGATAATACAAGCAACAGATGTGATCATGTGAAGTAGTGCAGAATCTGGAAGGGATCGTAGGATAGTATGGCTTTAGTAAAGGTCCAGAAGTTTGTGGACTAAGCAAGGTCCTTGGAGAGGCAAATGTTTCCAGATGTGATCACGTGGAGTAGTCCAGAACCTGGAAAGAACCGGTAGGACTACATAGCTTTAGTATAGGTCCAAAAGTTTGTGGACACATGCTCATCCAACGTTTTAATAGGGAGTTTGTCCCAACATTGGTGCAGTAACAGCTCTACTTCTCAGCAAAGATCTTGCACTGCTGCTGTCCTATACATTGCAGTGCTAGTATACGTGTATAATGTTTATGTTTGGAAGTCAATAATCTTATTAATTGGGTTGCAGTTGTCTACCAACATACCAAAGACAGCCCCACAAATCATGCTCCACTAGACATCACAGAGATAATCAGAAATCCTCTTCTGTTAATTTGAACATCCTCATGTGTCACCTGTAGGCCTCAGGCTGAAATATAAGGTATTATAATGTGGCGGATGGTTTAGTTGCATTACCCTTTCTTAAACCGCTAAACAAAAAGAAATTACTGTGCCAGTATACCTCATTGTGTGTGGTGGTCATGGGCATTTGTTGTTCGCCTTTACAAGCAATGACACCTCATGCTGTGGTTTTAGATGAAAAGGGGCGGATTATCTGAAGCGTTCTGCTGCTGGACGACTAAAAATACGTTAAGGATCATCCCTGAAATCTGAAAAATAAAAACAAATTACTCAGGCACAGTGACTGTGCTGTTTGTTGCTCTCCAATGAAATCGCACTTCAGCGGTTTGGCTCCTGGTGTCTGTCTTGGTCATGTGACCTTTTGGATCATATGTCGCTTGTTCTCGTTTTATGGTATCCGCTTGCCTGGGCTTGCGGCGAAGCAGCAGATTCTTCAAAATCTAGATTTTAAAATCATAATGAAAATCAGTGGAAATTTACACAGAGTGCCATCTCTGTCCTTTACCTGGTGTTTTTGGTTGGCTCTGCCAGCTGTTTACTTCTCTAGGCATATCATGTTTCTCCTAAAAGAGATCAGACATCCTTGGAGTGCAGCAAACTCTGGAATGTGGACGAGATCCAAGCGAAAAGAGACGTTACACAGGTGCGCAGAGTCAATAGAGAAATCTGCAGAGTTCATGTGCTGCTGTGGCAATGACCGAGGCCAAACAAACCGGGGTGTTTGTGACACTGGAGGCCGCAGCACACGAGCAAACACAGGTCATGTGGTCAACCACTAAGCCTGTTAAGAGTGACCAAGCTCAACAGGGCTATAGTGCAGAGTGGAGCGCACCACACAAACAAACACAGTGAATCAGTAAACGCTTGTTTAGGTTATTATGAATGTAGAATCTGAAATTTCTCAAAACAGAGGAGTGAAGGAACTCCTATTACCGAGTATGGGCAAGCGAATAAATGGAGCTCCTGTAGTCAAATGACCTGTTTGAAAGGAGGGGGCTGTTTCTGAGACGTGTACGTGCGAGTACAGTAGGCTACTACACAAAAGCCTTCTGCGTCTGAGGAGCTGACATGTGAAGCTCTTTATCTGGACAGTACGAGTTATTTTATGTCTTCAAAATTATTAGAAGAAATACAAATAAAAAAAACACAAAGAACCCCTTTCCAAAGCTCTCCTGGAGAAAGCTCAGCGTTTCAGTTCCTGTTCAACATCTAGTTTATCTAATCAGTTCCTCATTAAAGTAAATCAGGTGAGCCGCTGGTGGAGCTGGAGTTCACGAGGAGGTTTTACAGAGACCACTACTAATGTGTTTCATTGTTAGAGGAAAACAAGAGTTTCCAAAGCTAAAGTTAAGAAATTATTAAAGGTACCGAGAAAATGGGAGCCCACAAATCTGCGCAAGACGTGGTAGACCACCAAAACGTCCCCTCTATTCAGATAAACAGCACTTAAGGCTTTAGCAAGAGACACTTGTCCATCCTTCCACTGTGAGAAGACGACTCAGCACTATGGGCTGAAAGGATGTGGAGCCGATCAAGCAAACAGACAAGCAGAAGAACATCGGATCAAATGAAACAAAGAAGTCACTGCTGTTCTCAGAACGATGAAAGAACCATCCCCGAGTCCAGACCTCAGCATCACTGAAACCGGAAACTGAATGTGTTTGGACTGACTCTCCTAAAACGAACAGAAGCTGTAATGAAGGTGAAGGGTGAAAACACTAAACACTCAAACATCTGACATTAACACTCAGTACTGAGTCATGATCCGTTCATTTTCTTCTAAAAAATAAATAATTTGGAGACATGAGTATAGATTTTAAATAAAGGGTGGTGGTTGACCTTTTCACAGCACTGTTTATGTCGAGGATCTTCAGGATTTACACACACACACACACATCCATCTATCCGTCTATCCATCTATCTATCTATCTATCTATCTATCTATCTATCTGTCTATCTGTCTGTCTATCTATCTATCTATCTATCTATCTATCTGTCTGTCTGTCTGTCTGTCTGTCTGTCTGTCTGTCTGTCTATCTATCTATCTGTCTGTCTGTCTGTCTGTCTGTCTGTCTATCTATCTATCTATCTATCTATCTATCTATCTATCTATCTATCTATCTATCTATCTGTCTATCTATCTATCTGTCTATCTGTCTATCTATCTATCTATCTATCTATCTATCTGTCTGTCTATCTGTCTATCTATCTATCTATCTGTCTATCTATCTATCTATCTATCTATCTATCTGTCTATCTATCTATCTATCTATCTATATATATATCTGTCTATCTATCTATCTGTCTATCTATCTGTCTATCTGTCTATCTATCTGTCTATCTGTCTATCTATCTCTCTATCTATCTGTCTATCTATCTGTCTATCTGTCTATCTATCTATCTATCTATCTATCTATCTATCTATCTGTCTATCTATCTATCTATCTATCTATCTATCTATCTATCTATCTGTCTATCTATCTATCTATCTATCTATCTATCTATCTATCTATCTATCTGTCTATCTATCTGTCTATCTGTCTATCTATCTATCTATCTATCTATCTATCTGTCTATCTGTCTATCTATCTGTCTATCTATCTATCTATTTATCTATCTATCTATCTATCTGTCTATCTGTCTATCTGTCTATCTATCTGTCTATCTATCTATCTATCTATCTATCTGTCTATCTATCTATCTATCTATCTATCTATCTATCTGTCTATCTGTCTATCTATCTATCTATCTATCTATCTATCTGTCTATCTGTCTATCTATCTATCTGTCTATCTGTCTATCTATCTATCTATCTATCTATCTATCTATCTATCTATCTATCTGTCTATCTATCTATCTATCTATCTATCTATCTATCTATTTGTCTGTCTGTCTGTCTGTCTGTCTATCTCTCTCTGTCCAATGAAAAACATGTATCTCTAAATCTGACTTTACAGGAGAAGGCTAGGATGTTCTTAACTTTCAACAGAACTTGAAAAATATGTAAAATAAGAGCATTTTGATTGGTCTATTCATCCAGAATTATCAACAGTGTTCAATTTCTTTTTGTTTAGGGGTTTAAGAAAGGGTAATGTGACTAAACCATCCACCACAATATAATATAATATCTTATATTTTAGCCTGAGGCCTACAGCCCTCCCCCCCTCCTCTCTATATATTTTTATTTATTTATTTATTGAACTGCTGGGACTTACAACCCACAACCCGGACTATTGATGACAAGGCTGTGGGTTCGATACCCGGGCTTGGCAAGCTGCCACTGTTGGACCCTCGAGCAAGGTACGGGGCTCCTGGAGCTTTGCCGCAGTGGCTGCCCAACGCTCCGGGCATGTGTACTCACAGTCACTGTGTGTGTTTGATCACTAGTGTGTATGTGTGTGTATGTGTGTGTGTGTGTTCACTGCACGGATGAGTTAAAGGCAGAGGCCAAATTCCATGTGTCCAACACTAATAGTAAATATGGTCTCGTCTTGTCTTACTGCACCTTTTGTTCCCTTGTGCTCGTACTGAGCAATGGTATTAAAGAGCTATCTGTCTATCTACAATACAATATTAATAATAATAATCTGCATCTTCCAATTATGTCAGAAAATGGAGAAACCAGGTTTTTGACATGATGTCTTATTGAAATATTTGCTGGAAGCAACACAGGAGGGTGGACAGAAGTGTGTGGACAGTTTTCTCTGAGAAAATCCTCTTACTGGGTGAAAGGTGAGAGTGGGTAAAACCAGCTCGACCAGCTCCCTCCACTTCAGTACCAACACCGGCCGCTAGACGCCGCTGTGAACACCTCGCTGCCCCCCTAGACACACACCAGGTAAACAAGTACGTCAGTCTAGCGCGACGGGGCTTTTGGAAGCATGTGGCTCATCGCTAGCGCTGCCTTCAACATTTTCTGAACATTTCTGCATAAAATGTCTTTCAGAGGCAGCGAGCAGACGGACGACCTCGCTCAGGACGAGCGCCCAACCAAAGAGGAGCTGAACACCAAGGTGGGCTAGTCAAGGTGGGCTGGACTGTGGACACGTCCTCGTCCAGACGTCCTACCGAAAGCATGGGCACGAGTAGGGAATTCGCCCCCCTTTGCTCCAGTAACAGCTTCAGATCTTCTGATGGCTTCAAATTAGATGTTTAAATACTGCTGTGAGGATTTGATTGCAATCAGCCACAGGAACCTCATTGAGATCAGGTACTGATGTTGGGTGACTAGTTCTGGGCCACTCCAACCCATCCCAAAGGTACTGGATGGCACTCTGTCACTCCAGGGACCCCTGTCCCACTGCCCCACAGCCCAAAGCTGGGGGTCTTAATACCCATCTAGCTGGGACCCTGGTATTGGCTGCTCCAGGGTGTCCCATTCTGTTGACAGAGCTTTTCTAAGGAGCTTAGGGCTGCACCGATACCACCTTTCCCTTTCGATACCGATGCCAGATTTTCAAGTATCTACCGATACTGAGTACCGATACCGATACTGAGACCAACTCTGACTTAAATACTCGACAGACGGCTCTAAATCCTCATATTTATAGTGTTACATTTTTATAGGTTGTACCTTTTAGAGCTTATACCAAATAAGATCTAATATGCTTAAAAGAACAGTGTTTAGTGGGTGAGGAACTGCAGATTTGTGAAGTTTTAGAGAAAAGAAATGACCACAATGCAGAAACACCTGCAGGTAGGGAAGCAGATTCCTGCAAAGCTTCACCAAACATTTTTAAATTGTGTTTAAAATTCACATTTCACATTCAGGTCCCCGTCTCTGTGTCAATTTTGGTTGGTGTGGCGCAACAGATAACACCACTGAGCTACCACACCATGTGGGTGATTGGGGTTCGATTCCCGGTCTGGGTGACTATGCTGTGCTACACCAATAAGAGTCCTTGGGCCAGACTCCTAACACTACACTGGCCCACCTCTGTAAGTCGCTCTGGATAAGGGCGTCTGCTAAATGCCGTAAATGTAAATGTAAATGTAAATTTCTCCTGAACTTCAGTGTTTTCTCTTTAAACAAGCTGCTGAAACTCCACTTTTGATTTCAGAACTACATAAACGACAAAAAAAAGTGCTGAAAGTTTAATTAAATGTCTTTTACTGGTTGTTTAAACAATTGGTTTCAGAACAAACTATGCAAATTAAATTTTTCTACATAAAAAACAAAAAAAAACCCAAAGAATGTAGGGCATAGGGTAGGTCGATATGGTAAAAACATGATCACGTTATTTAAAGAAACCTTTAATGATACATGATCATCATCACAGACTAAATACCCCTGTACTGAATACAGTGACTTATATTCCACATCTGCTGCACTTCATCTAATTAACAGTCTGATTAATCTGTTGGTAATGAAGCCTGCAATCGATCTGTTCTCTTTAAGCACTAACATTATCCTCCATATGCTTAAAACAACATATTGTATATCATAAGAACAAAATTTATCATGAAATGTGATGTGAGATATCGTCATATTGCCCAGCTCTAGTGGGGCGTCAGTAAGCATCATGGTATCGGTGCTCTCTATTGCCGATACCAATACTGGGTGTAAGTTCCAGTATCTGCGCCGATACCGATATGGGATCAGTATCGGTGTAACACTAGTAAAGATGTTTTTATGCTTCACTAAATAAATAAATACATACTTTATTCCAAATTTGCAGCACTGTGTCCAGTTTAAGATGACTGATTACACTCTTTGTATAATAAAAAGCAAAAAAAAAAAAAATGCAGTGGATGAGTGCAGTGGATGAGTGCCCTCTAAGCACTGATGATGTCCACAATGTGCTTGAAAAAGTCTGTTGAGCGACACAATAACTAAATTTATCACAGGATTAATCCAATATTGTCAGATTGTTCATTTGGAAAACGAAAAATGTTGCCAAACTGACCAAACTGTTTTCATTTTCCTTGACAATAACTGCATTTATCACAGTACAGCATAATAATTGTCATATATTACCTATTAAATATCTGTGCACCTTATACTCAATACCTCTACTCAGAATCACACTTTCTGCAGTCTGTCCTGTACTGTATTGTTTTTGCTATCGTTTTGTTCCACGTTGCACCCTTTTTCTGTAAAAAAAACATAATTTCATTTCACTGTGTACTTGTACAGAGCTGAAATTACAGTAAAAGCCACTTGACTTGATATTTAAAGGAGTTTATGGAGACATTTGGATGTTTTAATGTTTTTTTTCCCTTTCTTTTACAAACTTCTGATTTTCGTTTTACAGATCAAGGAGCAAAAGGTTTTAGTTGATGAACTGTCCAATCTGAAGAAAACCCGGGTAAGAAATGCTTATTGACTCTCTGTATTCATGATTACATTAGATTAGTACTGTATTTTGGCGTATTGAGCAGTTAATGTTCATTAGATGTTTAAATACTGCCACAGGACTGTCATTGAAATCAGGTACTGATGTTGGATGATGAGTTCTGGGCCAGACTGGGACCAGAAACTCCACTTCAACTCATCCCAAAGATACTGGATGGCGCTCCGTCACTCCAGGGAACCACAGCCCAAAGCTGGGGGTCTTATTACCCATCTAGCTGGGACCCTGGTCTTGGCTGCTCCAGGGTGTCCCATTCTGTTGACAGAGCTTTTCTGTGGAGCTTATACAAGCTTTATGAGGCCGCTTGATACGGGACAAAATATGATATCATGATATTTAAAGATTAATGTTCTGGCAAAACTAAAATGTGTTGCTGTCGGAGTAAATATGGGATTGTCTGTTGACTGTTTTCTTACAGAAAGTCTACATCCAGCAGCCCAACAGCAACCTCTTCTTCCTCACTGACAAAGGAGAGACGTTGGGCTCCTGTAAAAGTAAGGTTTCACCCTCACATTGCTCCAGTTAGAGATGGCATAACAACACAGTTTCCTTTGCAATACCAATACTGATATCAAAAGCCTGAGTATTGGCTGATACTGGCATAGAGGCAATACACAGCTAACAGCGTGAGGTCACACAGTGTGACTCTGTGCGGATTCAGGCTGGACGTGTAACAGGATCAGGACTCCTCCTTTCTTTTTTTTTTTTTACCCCCGTCATCCTGCTCAGCATTTTTTGCTATACCCATTAAGGCAATAATCTTTTTTTTTTGGGGGGGGGTGGATTTGGGAATTCTTATTGGCTGCACAATTATTGTGATAAACAGTAATGTCAGTTATCTGGTACCATATCTAAGTGTTTTACACTATTTTGCACTAACTTAGTGTAAAAAATAAAGGTGCTATAAAAGGTTCTTTGAGTAAAGCTGTAGAAGATGTGTGTAAAGAACCTTTTAAAGACTTTGGTAAAGAAATATAGCATCAAATGAAGGTTTTTATTCATTTATTGTATTTGTATTAAACTAGAGAAGGTTCCTCTGTTGCAGAGCTCAGAGAACTCTATTATTAAAACACTGTTATTTTTAAGAGTGTGATATAATATAATTGCTAATTACAAAGTGGTCTAATTTCTAATATTACTAGCAGAAGTCATTTGTATTGATAACTAGTTTTTACTTGGTTATAAAATTATATGTTTAAACAACCAGTAAAAAAAACAAAAGTTGAGTTTCAGCAGCTTGTTTAAAGGAAAAACACTGTAGTTTAGTAGCTTTTACACAGAGACGTGAACCTGAATGTATATTGTCTATTGCCAGGCATAAGCTAGAGGGGTATAACCCCCCCCAGCATTGAGCTGTGGAGCAGTGAAAGAACTGTGTTCTCTGGAATGATGGTGGTGCTTCATCTAATACTTTTAGGATGAGTTGAGTATGATGAGGTGGGGTGGTGATCATCATCATTATCCAACATCCTGATCTCACTAATGCTCTTGTCACTGAATACAATCAAATCCTCACAGCAATTCTCCTCCAAAATCTAGTAGTAAGTCTTCTTCCCTGGACAGTAGAGGCACTTACTCCAACAAAAGCAGGATCAACTCAATTTGATTTAATTTGGATAAACTTGATTTATGAGCAGGTGTCCCAATACTTTTGTCCATAGTGTATCAAACTGTTAATGCCCAATGTAAATAATACATGGGACTCTCATTACTCTGACTATCACTGCCATGACTATATTAAGTTCTATTGCACCATGATTAGTATATTATGATTATGATCAGAACATTTTAACAGTTTAGATGGTTTGGTAACTTTTATCAATCATTTATAAATAGTTCTGATCAGAGGAGGACGGGTCGGTCCCTCTTGTGAGTCTTGGTTCCTCCCAAGGTTTTCTTTCTCCAGCTCTGAGGGAGTGTTCCCTTGACACTGCCGCCGTTGGCTGCTCACTGGGGGTCTTGGATTTTTCATGTCTTTTTATGTTATTGATCTTTTACTAATTACTGGTTACTAATTATTGATCGTGTACAGTTGTAAAAAGCACTATACAAATAAAACTTTGACTTGCTTGGGGAAGAAGATAGAAGATACAATAAAGGAGAAGAAACGTCTAGCAGACAAAAACAATGTCTAGAACAGTCAGTTCATAAAAAAGAGGCTAAAGCCAGTTCAATCATGAAACCATAATGCTAAGTTTCAATTTTGCATTTTTCCACAGGAGAACTGGACAAAATGAAGAAAGAATATCAGGATCTGTAAAACTGAGAACTGCTGTCTAGCTGAAATGTGTGGGATCTGCTGTGTGGTGAACCTGACTGCATCTCAATGTGAACTTCAGAAACCCGTGCGTGAAAGGCTCCATAACCGAGGGCCCAGCTGTAGCCGAGATGTTACAGAAACGGCCACGGATTCGAGCTACAGCTGCCTTTTTTCTGCCCATGTGCTCCATATGAGGGGAGCGTTGACTCCCCAGCCTCTGCACGATGATGATGGAAATATTCTCCTCTGGAACGGTGAGGTGTTTGGTGGTTTAGCAGTGGGAGCTGAAGAAAACGACACCAAAGTGGTTCTCCGACATCTGTCTAAGTCTGAAGACCCGTCAGATGTGTTGTCTGTCCTGTCTGTAGTTAAAGGACCCTGGGCCTTCATTTATTACAGGAAAGTCGACCACTGTATCTGGTTTGGTCGGGATTTCTTTGGGAGAAGGAGCCTGCTTTGGAGCTGTTGGTCTGAGGAGGGCTCTTTTACCCTGAGCTCAGTGTCGTCTCGATTGCCAGATTCTGATTCGTCCCAATGGCTTGAAGTACCAGCATTTGGTGTTTACAGGATGGACTTGAAAAGCTGTTCACAGAGTGGAAGATTGAAGCTTGAGCTCTATCCATGGGTTTACCTCGGGACTGAGCCACCGAATGACTTCAGCTGTGAAGGTCTGCCCAGTTCTGTCTCCTTGGTCCTGAATGAGTCTGGTCTACTCCTCACCTTTCCTGTTCCTCCAATGAACACGTCCATACATGCAGTTCTGCCTAATGATGAACCACCTCGCAGTTCTTCTCTGACGTCTCCTGATGACCTTAAGGAGTTTCTGAAGAGCACTGAAAAGCGAGAGCTTGTGAGCGGTCTTATAGACGTGCTGGATGAGGCCGTCCGCAGGAGGGTCCAGTGCCTGCCTCTTGCTGATACCACTAGCCCACCCGAGACACCAAAAGATAAAGAGGAAGCGCAAGTTGCCATTCTCTTTTCTGGTGGAATTGATTCAATGATTCTGGCTGTTCTGGCCGATCGTCACATCCCTTCTGACAGACCGATAGATCTTCTCAATGTTGCCTTTAAACTTCAGGAATCAAAAATGAATCCAGGGTCCAGAAAGAAACAACCCAATAACAAAAAACAACAAAGTAGTGCCGACGTCGCGCCATCAGATCGACCCGCAAACTGCTTCAGCGTCCCAGACAGAATCACTGGTCGAGCTGGACTGCAGGAGCTTAGAAACATCAGTCCTGACCGAAAATGGAATTTTGTTGAGATTAACGTTACTCAAGAGGAGCTTAAGCAAACGCGGGAAAAGCGCATCTGCCACCTGGTGCATCCTTTAGACACTGTTCTGGACGACAGCATAGGATGTGCTGTGTGGTTTGCAGCTAGAGGAACCGGCGTGGTATCAGATGGAGCAGAACAGAGGGAGCACACTTCAACAGCAAAGGTAGCTGTTATTATATTTTTACCTTTTAACTTTAAAGGTTAGAAGCCCTGTATCTCCAAAATGGCAAAACACCTTCTGAGCTTTCAATAGAATTCAGTGGAAAAAGTCAGTGGATTTTTATTGGTCCATTCATCATCAAACATTTAAACAATGTAAAGAACAATGGCAAGATTCACATTCTGTCAAAAAGTGAAAATCTGCAAATATTTGACAGCAGCATGTTTTTCATGCCACCCCGGGTACAGGAAAGCTTCAGTGTTTGTTTCTTGTTTTGGCAGGTGGTTCTGACTGGCATTGGAGCGGACGAGCAGTTGGCTGGTTATTCCAGACACCGAGTGCGGTTTAAGACCTCAGGTCTCGAGGGCCTGGTCAAAGAGCTGGCCATGGAGCTGGGCAGAATATCCTCCAGGAATCTGGGACGAGACGACCGCATCATTGGAGATCATGGAAAAGAGGCCAGGTATATCAGACGCCGGAAAAAGCCAACATATGTTTTGTGCATTATTTTTGGGAAGGGTTTGTGAGTAGTGTGCTTTTCCATGGGATGCATTCCATACAAACAATATATATACTATATGTCAAATGTTTGTGGACACTCCTATTGAATGCGTTCAGCTACCTTATGTTGCACCCACTGTTGACACAAAGATATAACCAATAGAATAGGACTCCCTGGAGTGGTTAAACATATACTTTCAGGATGAGGTGGGGGTGGTGATCCAACATCCTGACTTCACTAATGCTCTTGTCACTGAATGCAGTCAAATCCTCACAGCAGTTCTTTAAAATCTAGTCCGTGGACAGTAGAGACAGTTACCCCTTTTTAATTTCCTTGATTTTGGAAGAAACAATGAATGAGCAGGTGTCCCAATATTCTTTAGTGTATGTATAAATATTATAAATATACAAATACTGTATAAACCCAAACATGAGGAAATCTTTAAGCATTAAATGATGTGACCATTTGGTCCAGTAGTTTTTCTCTAACTGTAATGTGTTGGTAAGTCATTTATTACATTTGTAATTCAGTTATATATGGGAGGCTTATGCAACCCACCTATTAATATTATTATTATTATTATTATTAATAATAATAATGCTAAGCTGTACACAGTAAAACAACAAGGAACTATATGTGGACAAATTATCTGAATTAAATAAAATAATATATATTCATTAGTAATGCTCTGATTGCCTTTATCATTCTTTACATCTTCAGACAGTCAAAGTAGTGGGGTCTTTCAAGCCAGAATTATGCTAATTTATTTGCTTTTAAAACATATATCACACTTATCATTATAATATACTTCTAATGTAAAATGAAAAATTAATGAGTGTTTAGGGAAAAGAGGAACTCCAGCAGTTTTTCTACATTTCTGCATGTAAATGGTCAAGACATCAACAAAGTCATTCTGAATGGATTGGTGTAAAATGTGTTGTTTTAGGGAATATGACCAACTACAGGGGGTCTTGATGTCTGCAATGGAAATATATATACACCAGTGAATCTGTGTGCATCTTCTGAGTGTATATATGTAACACTGATTTGAGTATTTGCTACTATTTATTGAAGTAACTTACTGTCACTTTGCTTTTAGAGTCATTACACATCAGGTTCCCATTAACTCTGCTGTAAACACCCCTCCCTTAGAGAGTTTCTCTAGAACTGAGAGTTTTCCACCAAGCTACTTTCAATATGCCAATATCACAATCATCTAATTACTCACAAATGTGAAAAACTGCTGGAATTCCCCTTTAAAAAGAGGCCATGTTCATGTGAAAGCAGAGCTTCATTAATACTGGATCATACTCTTTCTCCCAGGTTTCCCTACTTGGATGAGGACGTGGTGAGCTTCCTGAACAGTCTGCCGGTGTGGGAGAAGGCAGACCTGTCTCTCCCCCGGGGAATCGGGGAGAAGCTGCTACTGAGACTGGCTGCCATAGAGCTGGGGCTGGGGCCCTCTGCTGTACTGCCCAAGAGAGCCATGCAGTTTGGCTCCCGAATTGCCAAGTTGGAGAACAACCATGAAAAGGCATCAGATAAGTGCAAGAGACTGGCCACGAGTTAGCACAGGCTTTTAGAATGTTGTTTATTACACAAAACGTGAATCTGTACGTGTTATAAAGATTTTTTTTTGCCCCTTAGAGCTGTTTGCCATCAGTAGATTTGGACTCCATTCAGTTCTCCATGCTGTAAAACTGTTCTCAGATCCTAATGAATCCTATATTAAATAAAAATCTGGATTTTTAAGTTGCTCCTTGAAGTATTTGTCACATTCTCTGTAGGATGGAAGATTTCCCACGTCAAAACGTCCAGATATCTTGTAGACGTACACAGGCCTCCTGAAATCAGAAATGTAGATAGACACATACCTTGGTGTGACCAAGCACATCATATTGGACATTTTGGGAAGTTTGGGAAATGACGTGAATTACCTTAATATAAGCCATGATAGAAAGGTTCCTGGGGCATCTCTCTCTTCAATTGGTCCAGTCTGTGTGGAAAGGGTTGATGTCTGCTGTTAGAAAAGGAGCTGTCTTAAGGCCCTTACATAAACAGCCTTCAAGAAATGCAGCCTTCAAGCTAAGATCTTCCACTGAACCAAGTTAAAAGAAGCCAGCAGACTCCACTTTTCCAGGAACTGGATGTTAAAGTGAAGGAAATCTGAGAGTAAATAAATGAATCATGTCTTTGGAATATGGTGTTTGTTTATTTGCCTTTGGAAAGTGTAGTGTGAGGCCTTCAGCTGACCAGGAAATTGGCTATAAAAAAAAAAAAAAACAGCAGAACTACATTCAGTCAAGGGCAGCTAATGGTGGAGGGTTTAGATATGGGCATTTCTGTGGGACATCTTTCTGACCTGCACGTTGCTTCATCATCTTTGAATGTTTTACAGAATCAACCAGCGTAAAGAACATCAGGGCAAATCTCCAGATTTATCGGTCCAATGTGCATCGGTCCAGAAGTCCTGGTCTTTGTCTCTGTGTTCTCTGGCAAACACAAGGGCTTCCTTCTTGCACACTAAAAAATTGTAAATGTAAATTGTACTATGTACTATTACTGTACTATATACAGCGAAATGTGTCCTCCGCATTTGACGCATCTGTGGTAGTGAACAGACACATACACATACTAGTGAACTAGCGGCTCCAGCAGCCAGGGAGCAGAGAGGGTGAAGGACCCAAGAGTGGCAGCTTGCCGAGCCCGGGTATCGAACCCACAACCCTGTCCTCAATAGCCCGGAGCTCTAAAAGCTGAGCCACCACTGCCCAATGAGCTATTTTTAGTGCAGGCATAGGCATGGTCCCTATACAGGGTATTGACTGTATGTATGATCGAGTGAATCTCAGATCATAGTGACAGCGCCTTAGTCTGCTGTCTGGCCTCTTTCTGTTGGTAGATGCCGTACGTTGAGGTCAGATGATGAGAGCTACATGCAGATCCCGTGATGACACTTTTAGGACTACTGGACACTTCTTTATGAATTTGGTCTGATCTTAGGCTGAACTTGAAGGGACGGTCTGATCTAGCCATATTGACAGTTGTTTTAAATGTTCTCCACTTGTTTATTAATTATTTTTTGAAAAGTGGAACAGTGGCTGATTTTTAACTGTTCTGGGATCTTTTTAAACCCCTTCCCAGACTCTGATTCTGCATCTGCAGCCTTCTTTCTGAGGGTCTCAGAGAGCTCTTTGGATCTGGCCATGGTGATCTTCTTCACCACTCACTTCAACCATCAAGAGCAGACCAGACTAAACGTCTGAGGTTTAAATGAGACAGACTCCTCCACAATCCTCTCTAACCATGTTTTTTTAAGGGTGTTTTTACCCTTATTGTGCATATGTGTGATACAGGATTTGGGGTGCTGAACAAAACCTTGGGTGCCAGGTAAGCTAGAACCCCCACTGGCACCTACTGCGAATGACCAAACTCCAGTACCTCCTTTTCCTTCAGAAAGGCGTCCAAGAGGGAAAGTGTTGTTCTTGAAAACAAGTAAAAACAGGGACACTGCAAAGAAACACAGCTGAGTGAGAACATCTCAAAGCAATTTCTCCCGTCATGCTGTATTAGAAAGAAGTGTTAGTGATTGAAGTGGAGCCGAGACTGTGATGTGAACGTACAGCACTGCGGGAGTTGGTCTCAGTTGGGAGAGGTTTCTCGGTCATGCACTGCACCCTGAGGTCCGAATCCACTTCCAGGATGCCGTACTTTGATGTTTCTGAGAAAGTAAAGGATAAGGATGTTTTTCAGTCAGTTTGCAATTCATTCATTTTTATAAATAAATGTAACACTATAAATTAAAGCAGCATTGTGTGAGAAAGTATTTTCTGCTGTAGTAGTGATGATGGCTGTATGTGTGTGTCTTCCGGTGGGGTCGTACATCGTTTGAGTAGTTTGAGCATGACGGCCTACTTTTAGATCTAAGGTCTGCTCCTTTTAAGTGAAGAGCTTCATTAGAAATAGGTAGTTTTAAAGATTATTTATTTATTTATTTATTTTTAAGAAATGTTAAATCAGTACCAGCTGATCATCCAGATTTCTGTATTGGTATCAGAAAAAGGAGAATTATTTCCCCCTCTTTCTCCCAAATTGGCACTACCAATAAACCCACCCGGAGCTAGCAATGCTCCAGACACTAGGAGGGTAAGGACTTAACAGTCAGCCACCGCCTCTTTTCAAACTGCTGCTTTGGAAGAAAGGGCTGGGTCCCAAACTCAACCTCACCAGCTAACTGATGCCTGTGCTGGCAAACATTGCTTAAAAGTGATGAGGAGAGAGAGCACGGCCAATTGTGCTCTCTCAGACTCCGGTAGCTGATGGCAAAGCAGCACAGCTCAGAATTCAAACTCGCGACCCCCGGGCCATAGTGGTATTAGACCACTGAGCCCTCAAGTAAGTCATTTTAGGATAAATTGACTGAACATTTTTTATATATATTATATAATTAAAGGCCATGGTAGTTTCTCCATATCAAAAGTATGTCATTTACATGTTTTACAGTAGTTATTGAATAATCTAAAAAATAATGACTAACTCATCTGTGTTTATTATTAAAGTGAAAAACACTTGCATTTAAAAGCTTAATGGGATTTTAGTTAAAGACATTTAATCAGACACTACTTGTCCATATGTGCGTAAATATTAGTGACCGTGCTGCCTTTGGGAATAAAGCCAAATCAGTTCAGATGTTTGAACCACTAATAGGGCAAAACTGTTTAGAGGTTTTTCATAACAGCTTAGGAAGGAAAATAGTCAAATCATTATTCAGGAGTGTTTAACAACATACCGGAAAAAGAATGTCGTAATAAGATACTTATTGCAAAATTAACAGTAAACACCCCAAATGTTACCAGGAAAATTGCAAAACAAACCCAAACCCAAACAGCAGTGTGCACCCTGCTCACCCTCATCCTTGCACTGATATGACAACACCAAGTTGCTATCTTTATCCTTCCTCTGCAACTCAGCGAAGCGCTCTGTAAACGCCCTGAGACTGAAGTCCTCTTTGAATAATGTGTCGCTGTAGAGGAACAACACACTGATGTCAGTAGAATGTGGTGGGCAGGTGGGCAGGTGGGCAGCTACTAGTTAGGTTTACTCTGTTACAGACATTCTTGCAATTTTGATGGATTTGTACTTACCTGAGTATCTTCAATCAGTTCTTTGATTGATGCCATAGAAGAACCACTTTTGGGTCCATAAAGGACCGTGTTAGTAGTGCAGGTTCTTCATTCTCTATTACATAATCTATTAATGCTTCTTTATGGATGCAAAAGTGGTTCTTTTGTGGCGTTGCTCAAAGAACCCTCTGAAGTAGAGCTGGGCGATAATAATAAAAAAATTAAATCATGATATTTAAAGACTTTTATGATATACAATATTTATTGCAGTATTTCATCATGTAGACAAAATGCACCCACAGCGTAAAATAAAAAAAAAACTGCTATCCAAATACTCTCCCATACTTAGTATCGTGATTTTACTCAAAATATGCTGCACGCCATTTAATTAAAAAAGACTGATTACACTCTTTGTAATAAAATGTGCTGTTTAAGTATCCACAATGCACTCGTATGCATACTGTGTACCACAATAACATCATTCATCACGATACGATAAACTATTGCCATATTGCCCAGCTCTACTCTGAGGCACCTTTGTCCTGAAGAGTGTGGAGTCCAGCAGCCTTCAGTCCTTGAAGTACTGAAACCTTCCACTGCAGGTCTTTAAGTGTCTCTCGAATCATTACTGTACAGAATTAACTATGCCTTTTAATCGTGTATGGGTTTAGATGAGTCCACACACCTCTGATGTAAAGGTTTTTAGAAAAGGCTCCAAAGGACATACCCTCCAATCACCAGGACATGATCATCCACTCCGAAGTGCTTCACGGCCAGCTGAAGGCAAGCAACTGCACCGAGACGTTCCTGTGGAAAAATAATGACAATTATCTGACTGAAAACGTATTAGTTGAGTCAGACTAGTCGGTCTGAGTATTTCTAGAACTGCTGATCTAGAAATACTGATCTGACGCATCCAGTGAGCAGCAGATCTGCAGAAGGAAACTCCATGTTGATGAGCGAGGTCAACAGAGAATGGCCAGACTGGTTGGAGCTGACAGAAAGGCTACAGTAACCCCTCTGTCCAACCTTGAGGCAGGTGGACTACAACCGGCTGTGGTTCTCCTTTTGTCAGCCAAGAGCAGATAGCCGTTAGGCTGCAGTGGACAGTTGAAGACTGGAAAAATGCAGCCTGGTCTGAATAATCTTGATCTTAACCGATGGAAGGGTCAAAATT